>NC_133617.1:403339371-403639371 GCF_048593235.1 Sminthopsis crassicaudata
TATAAGAAACACTGCTTATAATTTTTTTCCTTAGCTTTGTGCTTCCCCTTTAATATTGTTGGTGTTGGTTTTGTTTATACAAACCTTTTTTGAATCAATGTAATCAAAATTGTCCATTTTGTATTTCATAATGTTTTCTAGTTCTTTGGCTAAGAAGTAGACTATCATTTGTTCTCCTAACTTGCCTATAATATTACCTCTGATGCCTAAATCATGATACCCTATTCTCTTCTCAAAGTCTGTTGTTCCCTTCTTTTCACCTGGGCCCCCACTTCTAGGAACAAAGGTTCCATGACTCTCTGTCCTGTGGACTCTCTCTTACTTTGGTCTGAGTGTGAGATGTAGATCGATGCCATGTTTCTGATATTATTTTTCAGTTTTTCTAGCAACTTTTGTGAAATAGTGAGTTCATATCTCAGAAGCTGGAGTCTGTGCGTTTCCTTGCCATTATATCTTTGCTAAGCAGACCTTCAGCTCAGGCAAACAGTACTGGAAGGTGGATGTGACTCAACTACCTCAGTGGATCCTGGGGATCTATACCCCACACTTTGAGTGGGATGGACAGGACCATGATCGCTCTTCCCCTGTGTTCCTGCTTTGCTGTATCAAGAAGGAGCAAGATTACTATTTACAGATTTATCCTGGATTATTGAACCATTGAGTGAAAGGTCCAATGCCCAGAGTTGGGATGTATCTGGAATTTGGCCCGGACACTATTGCCTTTTACAACGTTCTGCAGCGCTCCCTCATTTACAAGTTTTACCCTATTCTCTTCTCAAAGTCTGTTGTTCCCTTCTTTTCACCTGGGCCCCCCCTTCTACGAACAAAGACAGGTTCCATGACTCTCTGTCCTGTGGACTCTCATCTTTGTGCTTGCTGCTACTTATGTCTCTGAGCATTTCTTCAGGGAAAAATTCTCAAGGTGTGCATCCTGCATTTCTAGCCTCCCTTTACAAGAGAATAAGTATTCTCCTACTTAATAATGAAGAACAGACATCATGGTCATCGACATCAATGGAAGTTCCACTCTCTAAGCAGTTCCGTACTTGAAAAAGAGGAAAGAAGTGCAATGAGACAATTAGTTCACATGAAGAGGTGAAGATATACTACAATCAAGGGAAAGAAGAGAGGGGGTTGAGTATTGTCTGATGCTTGATCTCATCAGTTTTGGTTCTAAGAGGGAATAATTTAATCATTCAGTTGGGTACAGAAATTTATCCCTATAAAGAAATAGGAGAAAGAAAGGATAGAAGGGAAGACAAAAACATTAGAGATAAAGGAAAAAGAAGGGGAAAAGGGATGATAAAAAATCAGGTAGAGTAGGTTAAAAAAAAAAACCACTATTAAGAGCAAGAGCAGAATGGATTAAAAAACAGAATTCTACAATATGTTGCTTACAAGAAACACATTTGATACAGAGAGACAGATACAGAGTAAAGGTAAAAGACTGGAACATAATTTATTATGCTTCAGCTGAAGTAAAAAAAAAAAAACAGGGGTATTAATTCCCATTTCAGAAAAAAAACAAAAGTGAAATTAGAATTTATTTAAAGAGATAAGGAAGGAAAATGTATCTTGATAAAGGGTGCCATATACAATGAAGTAGTGATACTAAATGTATGCACCAAGTGACAAAGCAGCCAAATTCCTAAAAATTTTAAGCTAGTTATAGAAACAAACAGATAGCAAAAGTATACTACTGGGGGATCGTAATCTTCCCTTCAGATATATCTAACCACAAAATAAATAAGAAAAAAAGGAGATTAATAAAATTCTAGGAAACCTAAATATCATAGATTTGTGGAGAAAATTGAATAGGGACAGAAAGGAATACACTTTTTTTTCTCAGAAATACATGATAACTTCACAAAAATTAATCATAAAAATCTCACAATCAAATTCAGAAAAGCAGAAATAGCAAATGCTTCCCTTATAGATCACAATGGAATAAAATTATATTCAATAAAGAAAAATAGACAAAAATGGAAATTAAAATAAGCTATTAAAAAAAAAAACAACTGAGAGGGTCAAGCAACAAATCACAAAACAATCCATAATTTCATCCAAGAGAATGACAATAATAAGACTTACAAAACCAATGGTACAGGAAAGAAGTTCCTAATGAAAATTTTATATCTCTAAATATCTGCATGAATAAAATAGAGAAGGAGGAGATCAATGAATTGGGCATGCAACTAAAAAGTTAGAAAAAGAAAACATTTAAATTAAATACCAAATTAGAAATTTTGAAACTCAAAGAAGAGATTAATAAAATCAAAACTAAGAAAACTATTGAACTAATAAATAAAACTAAGAGTTGATTTATGAAAAAAAACCAAGAAAATAGATAAACCCTTGATTAATTTGATTAGAAAAAAGAAGAAAAAAGAAATCACCTGCATCAAAAATAAAAATGGTGAATATAACACCAATGACAAAGAAATGAAATCAATAATTAGAAGCTATTTTGACCAACTGTATAGCAGCAAGTCTGACAATCTAACCAAAGTGAATGAATATTCACAAAAACATGAATTACCCAGATTAACTGAAGAGGAACTAAATTAAGTAAATAGTCCCAATTTAGTAAAAGAAATTGAATAGTAAAAGAAATAGCGATGCCCATTATCATCACTATTATTCAATATTGGATTAGAAATGTTGGCTTTAGCAATAAAAACCAAGAAGAAGAAATCAAAGGAATTAGAAATGGCAACAAGGAAATAAAACTATCACTCTTTGCAAATGATATGATGATATAATTAGAGAATCTTAGAATCTCAAAACCTACTGGAAACAATTTATAGCTTTAGCAAAATTGCAGGATGTAAAAGAAACTCACAGAAATCATCAGCATTTCTATATAATACTGAAAAAGCTCATCAGCAAGAGACAGAAATAGAAATTCTATTTAAAATTACTGTAGACAAAATAAAATAGTTGGGGAGTCTACCTGCCAAGATAAACCCAAGAACTATATGAACATAATTGCCAGACAGTTCTCACATAAATTCATATCTAAAAAGTTGGGAAGGGTTTTCCCTTTTGCTCTGATTTTACCCTCCCAAAGTAATGTGTACTTATAATAAATAAATTTACTAGGAAAAAAATAGATTCAGTTATTTTCCCTATGCCTGAATTCTGAGCCTTATCCTTTTCTTTCCTCCATCCTCATCTACTTTACTTCCAATTTGCTCTGAATAACTTTGTAAGGGTTCTGCTTCTCTCTGGACATTATATTTTCAAAGGGATGCAGCCTTCTCCTGGACAAAAATAAATCAACAAGCAACTTTAAAAACTTCAAAGTTTATTTAAATCTCAAGAAGAATGACTTTGTTTAGGTTATTCTTGATGGAAAATTGCAGGGGAAGGAAGGGCTGAACTTTGGAAGATTGCTGAGTTATTATGGATGACTTCCAAATTCAATATGGGAAAGACTTTTTTAAGAAGGGAGAGAAGGTGGTATCCTAAGAATTATTAACAACTGGGGGTCTCAATTATAGCTACATCCCCACTTACCATACCAGATCAAGTTTTCTAACTTCAGTGTGACAGCCAAAGGGAATTCCACAAGATTATTAGGGGCAAGAGATCCTGTTGAAATTTTCTTTATGTCCTACATTGCCAGCCCTCTCAAGAGCTGCAGGTAAGACTCTTACTTCCATAATTCATACAATAAGCGGTCCTACTACCACTCCAAAAGCTTGGGAGAGCTGAAGACAGTGACAGAAGATTTGAGAGTCCTGGAACTCCTCTGGGTCCAAAAAAAAGATGTTTCCAAAGAAGGAAGATTAAAGGAGCTCAGGTCTAAGGAAGAGAGAGTGAATTAGGGTCTTGGAATCAGGAAGTCAAGTTCAAGTTTCTCTTCAGAGTTTAGTGTACATTTATGGCAATGTTTCTGTATATTTCTGCTTATTAGTTTCTAGAATTCATAAGCTCATATCATGTTTTATCCAGTAAAGGATCTAAGACATCCTTGCATGCAACTATGGATTTGAACAAATGAGGAATTGCAAAAATGTTTTTTTCTTCCTTTCCTGCCAATGATATCATCAGATCTCTTTGAGGTCAATTACTCTTTTTTTTTTTTTTGGTCTCTACACCTGCTGCCTGTTTTAGTGCCTAGTCTATGGAAGCCACTTAATATCTACTTTTCAAATATCATTTACTTGAGTTTTGAGAATAACTTTACTATCTTTATAAAATTCAGACATGAGAAGAAAAGCTTTTGATTCCTACACCTAATCTGCATCCTGGAAAAAAAAAACTAAACAAAATAAAACAACTCACTTATCTCTATATTCGGCATCAAATGAGACCTTAGTTAATGACTTGTAAAAAGTTGAAAACAGAATTTTGAAATAATCTAGAATCACAGAATTATATATACATATATGCTTATATGTGTATATATATATATATATATATATATATATATATATATATATATATATATATATATATATATATATATATATGGCTATAGGGAATTTCAGAAGCTTTCTATTGTGATCTGTTCATTTTTATAAAGAAGGAAAGAAGAAATGAATCAAACATTTTTGAGTATCCATGTTTCAGGTCTTCTACAGAGTTTTATGAATATTAAATTGATTCTGACAACACTCCTGGGAAGTAGGTGTTGCTATTATTCCCATTTTGCAGTTATGGAAACTGAAGCAAAGAATTTGTCTACAGACATATAGCTAGAATCTGAGATCAAATTTGAATTCAGGTTCTGCAATCAGTGCCATCAATTGTACCAATTAAATTGCCTTAAGGAACTGGTTTAACTAAGTTCAACCTTCTGAAAGAATTCTAGTTCCCTCCAGTGGTTGGTGTTTTCACCATTCTTCACATTGTGCCCTCCCTCTCTAGTAGAATGTCAGCTTTTTGAAAGCAATAGTTTACTTTTTTTTTCTTATCCTTAATATTTATCATAGAACCTTTCAAAGAGAAACAACTTAAGTCACTACATTACATCTGAAAACCTAGAGTTCTAATTTCAGTTAGTGTGTTATAGCAGAAAGAACACCAGAGTTAATCTGAAGATTTGAGTTTAGGCCCTAACTCCTACAGTTGCTGATTGTCTAACTCTGAACAAATCACTTAATTACTCTGAATATGGCCTATCCAGGATTCAAATTCTCACTTCCCTATTTATGAATCTTTTTTTTTTAACCTTCTCAGGCCTTTTTCTTTTGTTGAAAAAACAAAGAATTTGGGCTAGAAATTATTCTAGTATTTTCCAGCTCAACAGCCAAGAGAAATATAATTCCAGTGACTTGAGTTTAATTGAAAATAACTGGTCATCAGAGCTGAATAGAAAATTTGATTTTCAAAAACAGGATTCAGGAGAACCATAAGGGGGAATCAGGAAAAGGAAATAATACATAACTTAATGGAGTCTTTCTCTTTTCATTTCTACATGGGAGGATGATACTTGTAACTCAAAAGAACTTTCTCATTATTACAGTAATTAGAAAGAGTAGATAGATAGAGGGCACCGGTTGAACATGAAGGGACAATATTTTTAAAATATAGTAAAATCAATGGATGAGAGAAGAATGTATTGGGAGAAAAGGAAAGGGAGAGTTGGAATTGTATAAATTATCTGCCACAAAAGGGAAAGAAAAAAGCTTTTACAATGGAAGGGAAGAGAGAAAAAGAGAGTGAGTGAACCTTACTCTCATCAGAACTGGCTTTAAGAGGAAATAACATACACATTCAAAATGGGTATAGAAATTTATCCTACCCTGAAGGAAAATAGAAGGGAAAGAGAATATGGGAAAGGAGAAGAGTAATAGAAGAGGACACATTAGGGGAAGGGCTTGTCAGAAGCAAAACATTTTTGAGGAGGGATAAGGTAAAAGGAAGTGAGAATAGAATAAAGAAGGGGATTTTACAGTTAGTAATCATAATTATGAAAAGAATTTGAAGAAACTTTCTCTAATAAAGAACTCATTTCTCAAATGGATAGGGGACTGTTAAGGTGCAGGTC
This sequence comes from Sminthopsis crassicaudata, assembly GCF_048593235.1. Lineage (NCBI taxonomy): Eukaryota > Metazoa > Chordata > Mammalia > Dasyuromorphia > Dasyuridae > Sminthopsis > Sminthopsis crassicaudata. Next base: position 403,345,370 of record NC_133617.1, read on the forward strand.
AATTTTCCAAGAGCCTCCACAGCTGTGGATCATAACATCTGAAAGAGTTTCAGGGCAGCCTTTGCTGACACAAGTGTTATGGACTGGAAATGAGATAAATTGGAGGCTGAGGGAAGAGGAGAGAGGTCAAACAACACAAAGGCCTCTAAGAGAGGTCAGAGAATACACACTGCCCCTCATTCTCCTTGTATCATACTCTCACAAGAGGAGATCCATTCTGGGTTGGATCTCCACTGTCAGGTGGCTCCCATGCATTCCAACAAGGGACTGTCAAATTTATTTTTAAAAAAGAAAGAAATCCATCCCTCAATTGGTAAATGATGAAAAGATAAGATCTATGCCCAAACAGGTATAAAATCATACATATTCTTTGACCTAACAATACCATTACTAGGCATGAGTCCCATAGAAGATTTTTTTAAAGGAAAAAAGCCGATAGGTATAAAAAATATTTTAGCAGTTCTTTTCTCAGGGCAAATAATTTTATTTAATTTCTATTAAAGAACTGAATCTTCCAGTACAATGACTTTTGTTTATCCTCTATGTTTTTGGCTTTCTGAATAGAAGTCATAATATTGCAGTCCTTTTCATAAAGAAGCCCCTAAGAATTCTTGCCTAGAAAACTCATGACAAAGTTTCTGCCTAAATATTAAGAACAAATTTTCTTTTTAAAAAAAAAATATTTATTTGTTTATTTAATTAATTTTTACAAAAATTTTATGCATAGGTAATTTTCTAGCATTGGCAATTGCAAAGCCTTTTGTTTCAACTTTTCCCCTCCTTCCCCCGACACCTTCCCCCAGATGGCAGGTTGAGCAATACATGTTAAATATGTTAAAGTATATGTTAAATACAATATATGTACACATGTCCAAACAGTTATTTTGCTGTACTAAAAGAATTGGACTTCGAAGTAGTGTACAAATAGCCAGTGAAGGAAATAAAAAATGCAAGTGGACAAAAAAGAGGGATTAGAAATACTATGTAGTGGTTCACACTCATTTTCCAGAGTTCTTTCCTGAGCGTAACTGGTTCAGTTCATTACTGCTCTGTTGGAGCTGATCTGGTTCATCTCATTGTTGAAGATGGCCACGTCCATCAGAATTGATCATCATATAGTATTGTTGTTGAAGTATATAACGATCTCCTGGTTCTGCTCATTTCACTCAGTATCAGTTGATGTAAGTCTCTCCAGGCCTTTCTGAAATCATTCTGCTGGTCATTTCTTACAGAACAATAATATTCCATAATATTCATATACCACAATTTATTCAGCCATTCTCCAATTGATGGGCATCCAATCAGTTTCCAGTTTCTAGCCACTACAAAGAGGGCTGCCACAAACATTTTGGCACATACAGGTACCTTTCCCATCTTTAGTATTTCTTTGGGATATAAGCCCAGTAGTATCACTGGATCTAAGAGTCTGACAATTTGATAACTCTTTGAGCATAGTTCCAAATTGCTCTCAAGAATAGCTGGATGCAGTCACAATTCCACCAACAATGTCTTAGTGTCCCTGTTTTCCCACATCCCCTCCAACATTCTGCAATATCTTTCCCTGTCATTCTAGCCAATCTGACAGGTGTGCAGTGGTATCTCAGAGTTGTCTTAATTTGAATTTATCTGATTAATAATGACTTGGAGCATCTTTTCATATGACTAGAAATAGTTTCAATTTCTTCATCTGAAAATTGTCTTTTCATATCCTTTGACCATTTATCAATGGGAGAATGGCTTGATTTCTTATCAATTAGAGTCAATTCTCTATATATTGTGGAAATGAGGCCTTTATCAGAACCTTTGACTGTAAAAATGTTTTCCCAGTTTATTGCTTCCCTGATGGATATTATGATATATGGATATTAGCATCTGACCAGTGAATAACCCCATACAGACCGGAAGTGTCTCTGCCCAGAGAAGCACAGAAGTTCTATTGCCCCAGGCTGAGCCTCCCACTGTGCAGATTAGAAGCTGCCCTGAGCTGTGCCCCACTGCCATGCAGATTTGTAACTGCCCCAAGGAAAAGCCCAGTACTGCAGAATGGGCCTGCACAGCTGTGTTGCAGTCTGTGCTGATTCACTTCTGGTTTTGGGTGGGTATAGCCAGGTCCTGTTAGTTTTTGGTGTTTTTTAAGAGTACCCTCTGCCTTTGGCTCTAATTTCTCTGCTGGTCTGATGCTTTACAACCAAGGCAGAGCAATCAGCCTATGCCAGAGTTGTCTCTGTAATTTTTCTAACCACAGAGGCCACCCCCTCCCCTGGTCCACTCTGTTTGCTAGCATCTCCCACCTCCTTGTTCGGGTTGATCTACTCCAGCCTCTCAGGACTAACCTTTTCTGACGAACTTCCAGATTATCTTCGGCTGGTGAGTTGTACTTCTAGTCTTCATGAATTTTACCAATCAAGTGCTATTTTTGAGGCTGAATTTAATAATTGATTGTGAGGGTATCAGAGGAGCTTAGAAAGTCAAGTGTGCCTTTTCCGCCATCTTGGCTCTGCCTCCCACATTTAACATTAATGGTACATTTTACTCTCACTAAAATATTAATACTTGCAGAATCAGTATGGTTAAATGCGCATCATTATTTTTAAAGAAATTATTTAATGCTTTGTGACAGATTCAAATAAACATAATTCAAGTAGAATTACATATAATACAAGTGTGCATAAAATAAGGGGAAAATATCTATAAATTGTTTTAATACAATTTGAGCAGGAACAGATTTCATTCTGTTGGGATCATCAAAAAGACTCATAAAGGAAGTGACACTTGACTATTGTCTTGAAAAATATTGTATCTCAGTAAGTAGCTCCCTATGATCAGTCCTATTGGTTTACCAGTCATGGAGTTCTTACTTACTAGTATTACCTTATAAACTATTTTTTGTGAATCTAGCATTACATTATGGATCTGACAACATTTCCTGGAGGGAAAAGAATCTTCAAAGTTCTTCAAAAATTTTGGGTAAAAATGATCTAAAAGTTTCCTCCAACAACACAAAATGCAAGACAGCCATTCCTGCTTACCCTGTACAATTCTTATGCATATTCTCCCAACATTCTAAAATCCTTCATTGTTTTCCCTGATATTGTGAGGGTACCAGTTGAGCACTGGTTGAGTACTCTGATTAAGCATTTGGTCATTGTTAAGGAAAAAAAAAATACTAGCTTTTGTGGTTTATTTGCTGGCTTTCATGCCCTCTTAACAAACTTTAACTTTTTATTTATTTTACTTTTTAAAAAGAAATTGAGTATATTTATAACATTAAAGGATAAAATATGTTGATATTTTTTTAATAATGTAGGTAAATACTTTGTGATTCTGGGACTCACTTTGACAACTAGGTCTATCATATTGTGTGTTTACCATGATGCACTGGAGGCTCTCTGGTCTTTCTATTTCAGAATATACTTGGGGAAAGAATATCTCCCCAGTATCTCCTAAGAAAAAAAAGCAAAAAATAAATCATTGTATTCTAGATGAGTGAACTTTTTATTTATTGTTGTGTCACAAAAATAAAACATTCCAACTCTGCTTTCCTTAAGGAATATATGAATTATTTTTTATCTTTTTTGGTTATCCATGTACATTCATTTTTTAAAAACATGTTGGAAGAGGAAAATCAGCATAAATGGGAAAAACCATGAGAGAGAAAAAAAAACAGGAGGAAAAAGAAAAACAGTGAACATAAGCATGTGTTGATTTATATTCAATCTTCAGATTTCTCTTTCTGGATGCAAATGGCATTTTCTATCTAAATGTATTGGGATTGCCTTGGATTACTGAACTGCTGAGAAGAACCAAGTCTTTCATAATTGATCACTATACAATCTTGCTATTACTGTGGATAGTGTATTACTGGTTCTGCTTATTTCACTCAGCATCAGTTCATGTAACTTCTTCTAGACCTTTCTAAAATAAGTTGGTTCATCATTTTTATAGATTCCATTAATTTCATATACCATAACTTATTTAGCCATTTCCCATTAGATGGGCATCTACTTATTTTACATTTCTTTACCACTACAAAAGACTTGCTACACATAGTTTTGCAGAAGTGGGTTTTTCCCCTTCCTTTATATTGGATTCTAGACATGGTAGCAGCATTATTGGATCAAATGGTATGCACAGTTTTATAGCTCTTTGGGCATAGTTCCAAATTGCTCTCCAGAATGGGTGTATCATTTCACAACTCCACCAACAATTTCTTTGTGTCCCAATTTCCCCACATCCCTTCCAACATTTATCATTATTATTATTATTTTTTGTCATCTTAGTAGATCTGAGAGGTGTGAGGTGGTACTTCAGGTTTGTTTTAATTTGCATTTCTCTAATCGATTGTTATTTAGAACATTTTTTTTTCTTATGCCTATAGGCAGCTTTAATTTCATTATCTGAAAATTGTCTATTCATATCCTTTGACCATTTCTCAATTGAGGAATGACTTATATTCTTATAAATTTGACACAGTTCTTTATATATTTTAGAAATTAGATCTTTATCAGAAATACTGGCTGTAAAAATTTGCTTAACTTTGTGCTTCCCTTTTAATCTTGTTTGTGTGGTTTTGTTTGTGCAAAATATTTTAATTTAATATAATCAAAGCTGTCCATTTTGCATTTCATCCATATTCTCTATTCTTCTTTGGCCATAAAGTTCTCCCTTCTCCAAAGATCTGTTCTCTAAATTTGCTAATGATATCAACCGTTATGCCCAAATCACATACCCATTTTTACTTTATATTGATATGGTGTGTGAGATGTAGGCCTATTCTGAATTTTTGACATTATTTTCCAGTTTTCCCCAGAAAATTTTTTGAAATAGTGAATTCTTATCCCAGAAGCTGGAGTTTTAGGATTTATCAAATACTAAATTATTGTAATCATTGATTATTGTGTCATGTGTATCTGATCTATCCATTGACCCACCACTCTATTTTATAGTCAGTACCATATGTTTTTGATGACTTCTGCTTTATAATAGAGTTCTAGACCACCATTCTTTGTATTTTTTAAATAATTCTTTTAATAAGGAATATATGAATTATTGATATCTTTGTCCCAATTCAAGCTTTTCACAAGCTCTTTTTGGTCCATTATTTGTTTATATGTGACCTGTCACACCTTTGGAACTTCTTTTTTCTTCTGAATTAGGTATCCCGCCCTTTTGTAAGAATGAATTTCTCCTGCTCAAATCCTGACTCAGTACTGGATTTTCAGTGCAGAACAAAACAAGGACCAAAACTCATCAGGTAAGAGATTTGTGCCACTAAAGGATGGAGACTAAAATATTAAGTCAAACAATCACAATCATCATCTTCTTTCTCTTGTATCACTTTTGCCCTCTAATCACCTCCTCCACAAGCATCACCTCCTCCCCCAGAATCACAGCCCCCACATAAATCACTTTCTCCAAAGGAATCACCTCCTCCACAGTAATCAACTATTGCACAAGTATTACCTCCTCCCCAGGAATCACCTGCACAAGCAACACCTCCTCCAAAGGAATTATCTCCTCCACAGGAGTCAAGGATTGCAAAAGCATCTCCACCTCCCCAGGAATCATTTCCTCTACAAGCTTCCCTTTCTTTCCAGTAATCACCTTTTCCACAAGTATCATCTCCTTCCCAGGAATAAACTCTTCTACAAACATCATCTTCTTGCCAAGGATCACATCCTCCCCCAAAACAGCAAATTCCTGATGAATTGTGCTCTTGACTAATGTTACCTAGTGTCTTAGGACATAAAAAATGACGTGATAAAAGACAAAAAATAAATGCAGCAGGAATAGCAACAATCATTATAACAAATATAGAATCCATGTTCTTCAGGATGTAAGTCCTTTCAAATTCACAGCAGCATCAATAAAGATATCATAGTCTTTCCCACTTATCCAATTAGGTGCCAAACTTATTCTTCCTTCCTGCTGTTGCTGTTTCTCAAAGCCCACATAGTCACTTGTCCCATGGCTCCATTGTTCATTAACAATATGTTTCCATTTCTTGTAATTTCTCCCATTTCATATTATTCAGAAATTCTCAGCTTCGATAGAAGCATCTGAAAAACAAAACCTCAGAAATCATATGGAAATGGACACTTCTGTGTCCAACACTACACTAAGCACTCAATTTACAGAGAAAAATTAAACTTACTCTCTGTCTTTCATTTAAAAATATACACAAATATAAGGGGAAAGAAAATACAAATAAGTTAGGTACTGAATTATCATGGGGAAGATAGTAGAAGCTAAGGATATAGCAGAAGACAGTGTTATAGTTGTGGAGAAAGGGAAACCAGAAAAGTCTTAAAAAAAAAAAAAAAAAAAAGAAGGTAACATTTAATGTAAGACTTAAAGACAAACCAGGGATTCCAAAAGAATGAAATAAGTAGGGAATCTATTTCAGGTATAAAGCACAACTAGTGTAAGGGCACAGACATGGGAAATGAAATGTCAAGTGTGAAGATTAAGAAGAAGGCTAGTATTTCTGAATTGCAGAGAATATAGAGGGCACCATTCTGTAATAAGGCTGGACAGATAGGATGCAGCTAGGTTTGAAGGGCTTGGATTTATTTTTATTTGCAAAGGTATTTTCTTATTTTACAAATTACATTTAAAGATTATTTTTAACATTCATCTTTGTAAAATTTTGATCTTCAAATTTTTCTCACTTCTTTCCTTCCCTTTCCTATCCCCAAGACAAGCAATTTGATATAATGTTAAACATATTTCCACATTAGACATGTTCTAGGAGAAAAAAACTCAGAACAAAGGGGGAAACTCATTCAAAGAAGAAACAAAAACAAAAGTAAATTAACATAATATGCTACATCTGCATTCAGACTCTATAGTTCATTCTCTACATATCCATCACAAGACCCTTGGAATTGTCCTGAATCATTTCCTTGCTTAGAAGAGCTAAGTTTGTTATGGATGATTATTGTATAATATTACTGCTACTGTCTACAGTTTCTTCTAGTTATAAAGAGCTTTAAATATCAAAGTTTGAGGTGGCATTAAGGTGAAAGACTAAGAGGAAATTTTGAATTAATTACCTAACATCCTCCTTTTTGATAATTTATGAAGTGCATGCATCAGGCTGAATAAATATAAATAGGGAGTTCAATAAAGTGTTTAAGTCATGGAGGAGAGAATAAGGACAAACAGAAAAAATGAAACCTCATTCTCAATTATATTAGTTTAAGGAGGGAACAACATACCCTCACACATAATAAAGTATAGAAATCCATCTTGCCCAACAGGGAAGTAGGAGGGAAAAGAGTTATCAGAAAGAAGAGAGGATAAAAGGGCAGGCATTTTGAGGAAGGCAAAGTAGCTTAGTAGCAAAGCAGAATCTTGAGAAGAAGAACAAAAAAGAATAGATTGATATGAGTATAGGATGGAGGGAAATCCACAATTAACAATCATAATTATGATAGTGAGTGAAATGAATTAAATCACAAAATTAAAGAGAATAGTAGAATGGAAGAAAAATCTCAATCCAACAATATTTTAATTCTAAGTATTGAAGCAGAAAATAAAGAGTTAAAATAAGATACTAAAGCAGAATCAATTATGCTTTAACTAAAGAAAAAAGAACTAATCACAACTTCAGGCAAAGTAAAACCAAAAAGAAAAAAAAACATGCCTACTTAAAAGAAAAAGTTAGGGAAACTCTATTTTACTAAAAGGTACCATAGACGAAAAATTAATATTAACATTGAACATATATATACCAAATGGCATAGCATTCAAATTAGGAAGAAAAAATTAAATGAGTAGTAGGTGGAAGTAGTTAAACTGTTCTAGTAGAAGACCTCAACTTATCCATTCTCAGATCTAGATAAATTTAACCATAGAATAAAGAAGAAAAATGTTAAGATGAAGAATACAATTTTCAAAACCATAGATAAAACTCTGGAGGATATATACAAAGCAGTAAAAATTAGTTTATCTACCTTTCTTTGTACTGAATACCTTAACAAAAATTAACCAGTTATGAGGGCATAAAAACTTCAAAAAATATAAAAAATAGAAATGCTAAGGACATCTTTTGCTGATAATAAAAAATGATATTCAAACCTTTGAAGTAAAATTGGAAACTAAATGATACAATTCTAAAGAGTGAGTAGGTGAAAGTGATGAGAGCAAAACCAGACAGCCCAGTAGTTATGTAAATTCACCAACAAAACCTTAACTTAAATGGACTTATGTTCTCTGGAGAAGGACTCCTTTCTTCTACAATGGCCTCACATCCTCTTGAAGCAGGAAGGCTTTTTCAGATTACAAACTTAAGTATTCTTGCCTATCTTGTTCTATTATTCTGTTTCTGTATAAAGTTTTCAGATTATGTTTCTTTGCAATATTATTTCTCTCTTGAAGCTAATATTACCCATCAAGACATCTTGGCATTTATTTCTAATCAATAAAGCCTTTCTTATTACAGCTTTGAGTAGGTGAAATTCTTTAGCTACAGACCCACCCATAGAGCTTTGGAGAAAGAGGACCACAGTCCCAACCCTGCCCTAGATCACACCCTCCGAAAAACCATCACTGAAACAATAATTTCATTATTGAAAATGATAACAATGAGAAAACTTACCAGAATTTATGCATTGTAGCCAAAGCAGGACTTAAGGGAAAATTGATATTGCAAATGCTTCCTTTGCTGGAACTCTGTCTAATGGTGGAACTCTTGTCTTCCCAGAAATCAGCTGGAGTCAGGCTAATCAAAAGTCTTTATTCTTGGTCTTTTGAGGTTGCAGTCAGGGGATTAGAGCTAGTAATCTCCACACTACCTTCCTCTCTCTCCACCACCAGGAGAATGCCTCAATTTCCTCCTCCTACTCCACCCACACACATCACTTCCCCTTCTTTTTCACACCAATCGAGCCAGCATAGAATAGTTGGGGAGGGTCAACCTTCAAACAAGTTAATATAGAATTGTCCAATTGGCAATTAGACTCACGTGCTCCATTATCCAAGTGCATTTGCTCAGTTCTAGCCCTTTACATTCCTTGAGAGAGAAGAGTGGAAAAGAAACACAGAGAGAGAGAAAAAGAGGGAGAGAGAGAGAGAGAGAGAGAGAGAGAGAGAGAGAGAGAGAGAGAGAGAGAGAGAGAGATCAATAAATTGAGCCAGCAACTAAAAATTTTAGAATAACAAGAAATTAAAAATCCCCAAAGAAATACCAAAATAGAAAATCTGAAAACCAAAAACAATATTGATAATTTTGTGAGATAAAGGGGAAAATCTCTTTTATAAAATTTGGAATTGGTTTTCTTGAAAAAATAAACAAAATGAAAAATTGGATAATTTTATTTTTTTAAATAAGAAAACCAAATAATTGGTATCAAAAATGAAAAAAGGTGAAAAAGTGAAGATGAGAAAAAATTATTTGTAGCCATTCTTCACAAATAAATATCATCAAAATGGATAATCAAAATAAAATGGATGAATACTTAGAAAATATAAATTACCTAGGTTAACAGAATGGATAGAAAGAATATTTAAATAACCCTACCTCAGAAATGATATAGAATAAGTTACTAATAAACTCACTCGGGAAGAAAAACAATCTAGGATCAGATGGATTCATGAGTGAATGCTACCAAACATTTCAAGTATGCATTCTAATAATACATAAATGACTTTTAGTGGTAAAGAAGGAGGCTTATCAAAATTTTTCTATGACAATATTTTTGATATGTAAACCAAAAGATAGGCAAAATAGATCAAGAAAACTATGAATTAATTTCCCTAATGGATATTGATGCAAATTTTAAAAATAAAATATCATCAAAATGATCACAATTTTATATTATAAGGATCATATAATATGATAAGGCTGGGTTTTTATCAGAAATTCAGGAATTATTCAATATGAGGAAAACTATATGCATAATTCACTATATCAATAAAAAGGCAGCAAAATCATATGATCATAGCAATAGATAAGAAAATACTTTTGATAAAATGCAAAATCCAGTGATTTTAAAATCACTAGAAAGCTTAGTAACAAATGGAACTTTACTTAAAATGGAACCTAGTAAACTAGGAATTTACTAAAATCAAGAGCTATGAGGATAAGCAATAAGCCTTTCCAAAAAGATCAAGCATAAAACATAGGTTTCCCTTATTACTATTATTCACCTGGGATTCTCTCTTCTCATCTGTCTCCTAAACTTCCTGAGATTACCTTCAAGTCCAGCTAAATACCACCCCATGCTAATTTCCTTATTCAGTATGAAAGAATTACTTTATGGGACAAGAAAAAAAAAATGTTTAATGTCAACCAAAGGAACAAAAACCGGAGAATATCAAGGGAATTGAAGTGGGAGAAATGGTCTGGATGGAGGCATAGTAGTATCAGATTTCAAAGTACACTAAATAACTGCATGACATTTTGTACAATTTGAAAAATAGGGAGGTTGATCAATGGAACAGATTAGGCACACAATATATAGAAGCAAAGTTTATCTAACTTAGCTATTGCCCTCCCTATTATGTCTGTTTCATTTGATATAATTATGGTGTCTAGATAAATTTTTTATGTTGTCTCCTAATTAATCTATGAACTGCTTGAGATCAAGTACTATTTTTAGTTGTATTTTTTGTCTCTACTTCTTAGCATTGTACCTGGTATACATCAAGTACTTAACAAATGCTTAAGTACTGACTGAATGTTCCCACAACAACCATTTAGGCTGAGGATATGGGTGAAAGCAAAATCAAAAGTGAAGAAGATGGGTAAGTATATATTGCCATTTAGAGGGAATTAGGTCTTAAAGAATCTGAAGACAGAAGTGAGAAAGGAAAAATGTTAAGATAAAAGCAAATTTATTAATTATGGAGCAGAAATTCCACAAAGTTTAGTGGAAGAAACATGATCTAGAATGGAACACTAGATTGCAAGACTGAAGGGAATGGGAGTGACAAAGTGGGCCTTTAGAGATAAGAAATAGTATTTTCACATCAGCAACTGGTGGTTAACAGTCACTGGTAAGGGGAATAAATGGGAATATTCTCTCAAGCAATAAGTTGGTAACACTTATCAACAATCTCTGTGGAATGGGGGGGATGTATAAACAACACACTTTGAAGTTGAATCTGCATTATTTATGTTTTCCCCATCACTTTCTTAAGAATACATATTTTACAAAACAATAAATTTAGCACTACCTTATAGCATTTGCTGACATTTCTGTTGTAAATGTTCAAACTGAAAATTCAACAATTGGTTTTCAAGGGCCAGTTAGAGATGGATCCAGAAAACCTTTGATTTTAATTATTTTACACAAAGAGTACAGGGAGAATATCAAAGAAGATGGGACTATTACTTTAAAATTTCTCAACAAAATAAAATAATGAGCTATAATTAATTGTTTGGTGCTTAATGAAAGTGATTATAAGGACAAATTTCTCCACTACTTATGGAGAGGTGTGTGTGTGTGTGTGTGTGTGTGTATTGTGTGCATAATAAACTATAACACCCACTCAAGAATTCTGCTGAAGAAAATGGGAAGGATGGTGGTAAGGTCTTTTCCTATAATCCTTGTCAGGTAACAATATACTTTCACGACAGTGACATTATTATTAATCCATTCACTACTACTTTCCCTATGGCTAACAAATGTCCACTACTTTATTACTTTAAAAAAAAAATGTTAAACATTAACATAACATAGTTGAATAGGGGAAAAGAGCATTGCACATGAAACTGAAAAATCAAAGTACAAAGTATTATTCTTTTAAAATATATAATAAAGTATCATGTAATTTTTCCCCACCCCTTCACCTTTACCCTATAGGTAGCTACCAAAAGATGTAAATGTATGTGTATGTACATGGGTGAATGTGTGTAAAACCACTCTATTCACACTTCTATTTATCAGTTCATTTTCTGGATACAGATATCATTTTCTTTCCTAGGTCCTTTAGAGTTAATTTTGTATTTATATTAGTCAAAATGATTTTGTCCCTGAAAATTGTTCTAAAAATAATATTATTATTACTGTATCTAATGATCTGTTGTTTCTGTTTATTTTGCTCTTTATTATTTCTTGTAAGTCCTTCCATTATTTCTAAAATCACTGAGTACATAATTTCTTATAGCACAATAGTATTCCATAATTATCATATATTACCATTTATTTAGCCATACCCCAATTAACAAAAATCCACAATTTCCAGTTCTTTGCCACCAGAAAGAGAGCTACTATAAATATTTTGTGTTGTGTCCTGCTTTCTAGAGCCCCCAAGTTGGGGTGACAAAACATGCTGTTGCTTTCTAGTGCCCCTACACTGAGGTGATTAAAATATACCTTCCTAGTGAAGAAGTAATAAGGTGGGATTCTGGAGGATGGTGGGAAAATGGAGTCCATTTATTTCAAGGGATTTCCCCTTTTTAAATGTAACAAAAACAGCTCAGAGCATGTGGGACCACATAACTTGCTATTGTATGTAGTTTGCCACCTGGTATAACTCTGCTTCAATTTCAACACAGGTTATCACTGTCCCCTGACTTCTCAGGAAGGCCTAGAGCCCTCAGGGAAGATGGGGAGCTGAACCAGACATTGTTAGAGGTTTCCCCACTAACTGTGACCTAAAATTTTACAACATAAAGGTTTTTTCTTTTTTGTTTGTTTGTTTTTTACTTATTCCATAATCACCTTGGGAAACAGATCTAGTAGTGGTATTGTTTAGTCAAACTATATAGGCGGTTTAATAAATCTTTCAATATAACATCAGATTGCTTTCTAAAATTGTTACTATATCAACAGTGAATTAGATCCCAATCTTCATTTTTTTTTCTTTTTTTTAAATTAATTTTATAATTATAATTTTTGACAGTACATATGCATGAGTAATTTTTTTTACAACATTATCCCTTGTATTAATTTTCCCAAATTTTCCCCTCCCTCCCTCTACTCTCTCCCCTAGATGACAGGCAATCCCATACTTATTATTATTAAATGTATTACAGTATAACCTAGATACAATATATGTGTGTAAATCCAATTTTCTTGTTGCAAGGTAATAATTGGATTCTGAAGGTATAAGTAACCTGGGTAGAAAGACAGTAGTGCAGACAGTTGATATTCAATTCCCAGTGTTCCTTCTCTGGGTGTAGCTGTTTCTGTCCATCATTGATCAACTGGAAGTGAATTGGATCTTCTTTATGTTGAAAGTATCCACTTCCATCATAATATATCTTCATACAGTATCGTTGTTGAAGTGTATAGTGATCTCCTGGTTCTGTTCATTTCACTCAGCATCAGTTGATGTAAGTCTCTCCAAGCTTCTCTGTATTCATTCTGTTGGTCATTTCTTACAGAGCAATAATATTCCATAACCTTCATATACCATAATATACCCAACAATTCTCCGATTGATGGACATCCATTCATTTTCCAGTTTCTAGCCACTACAAAAAGGGCTGCCACAAACATTTTGGCACATACAGGTCACTTTCCCCTCTTTAATATTTCTTTGGGATATAAGCCCAATAGCAGCAATGCTGGATCAAAGGGTATGCACAGTTTGATAACTTTTTGGGCATAATTCCAAATTGCTCTCCAGAATGGCTAGATTCTTTCACAACTCCACAAACAATGCATCAGTGTCCCAGTTTTCCCACATCCCCTCCAACACTCATCATTATTTGTTCCTGTCATCTTAGCCAATCTGACAGGTATGTAGTGGTATCTCAGAGTTGTCTTAATTTGCATTTCTCTGATCAGTAGTGATTTGGAACACTTTTTCATATGAGTGGATATAGTTTCAATTTCATCATCTGAAAATTGTCTGTTCATATCCTTCTATCATTTATCAATTGGAGAATGGTTTGATTTCTTATAAATTAGGGTCAGTTCTCTATATATTTTGGAAATGAGATCTTTATCAGAACCTTTAACTGTAAAAATATTTTTCCAATTTGTTACTTCCCTTCTAATCTTGTTTGCATTAGTTTTGTTTGTACAAAAGCTTTTTAATTTGATGTAATCAATGATCTCTAGTTCTCCTTTGGTCATAAATCCCTTCTTCCTCCACAGGTCTGAGAGGTAGATTATCCTCTGTTCCTCTAATCTGTTTATGATCTCATTCTTTATGCCTAAATCATGGACCCATTTTGATCTTATCTTGGTAAACCCAATTTTCTACATTCCTTTCAACATTTGTCACATTCCCCATCTATCATTTTAGGCAATCTGATGTGTAAAATGATATTTCAAGGTTGTTTTAATTTCCATCTCTCTTATCAATGTAATTTAGAGAATTTCTTTATGACTATAAATAGCTTTGCTTTCTTCATCAAAAGAAATGCCTGCTGATATCCTTTGACTATTGATCAATGGAAGAATGACTTATAATTTATTTGCTTAAGACCTTTATATATTTAAAACATAAAGTCTTTATTTGAAAAACTATATATTTCCCCAATATTCCTGCTTTCCTTCTCATCTTTCCTATGTTGGTTTTATTTATGTTTAAAAAATCCTTTTACTTTAATGTAACCAAAACTATCCATTTTATTCTACCTCTTGTTTATTCATACAGTGCTTACCTATGCATAAATTTGAGAGGTAATGGTCTATGTTCTTCATAATTTCTTATACTATTTTCCCTTATGTCTAGGGCATATATTGATTTTATCTATATCTCGATGAATGGTATAAGATACTGCTTCTTGCCCAACTTCTGCCATACTGGTTTCTGGCTTTCCCAATTATTTATATATATATATATATATATATGTGTATATATATATATATATATATATATACACATATATATATATATATATATTAACAAACAATGACTTCTTATTTTGAAGATTTGATCCTTTAATGTTTATCAAACACAAGTTTACTATAGTCATTGGCTCCTGTAAATTGTATATCTACTCTGATTTGGCTATCTTTCTATTTCTTAGTCAGTACCAGACAGTTTTTATAACTACTGTCTTTTAGTTTGATTTAAAATCTGCCACTAGTAACCCAACTTCCTTTACTTTAAAAAAAAAAAAATTAGTTCCTTTTAAAAGTCTTTATCTTTTGTTTTTCAAATTATATTCATTATTTTTATAACTCAGTAAAATATTTTAATTTAATTGAAATTGTATCAAATAGTAATTTTATCATATTTCATTTCATTTTAATCAACATTATTATATTCATTATATTTATATTAAATTAAATAATATTGATGACAGTATATATGTTTGTTTCATACCTGATTTTAATGGGAAATCTTCTGAATTATCCCAATTACAAATAATTCTTGTTGATGGTTTTAGGAAAATATTTTTTATCAATTTAAGAAAATATCATAAGAAAATATACCTAATACTCTCAATTATTTCAATAGAAGTAGGTATTGTACTTTATTAAAACCTTTTTCTACATCTATTGGCATAATCATATGAATTTTGTTACTTTTATTGTTGATATTATCAATTTTGCTAATAGTTTCCCTTATATTAATTTATCTCTGCATTTCAGATATAACCCCATCTTGGTCATAATGTATCATCTGTATTGTAAGCACTTAATTAGAATTTTATTCAGAATTTTTGCATCCATCTTCATGGATGCAATTGAGCTATAATTTTTTTTGTGTTTTTATTCTTCTTGGCTTTAGTATCAATATCATATCTGTTTCACAAAATGAGTTCGGTAGGATTCCTTCTTTACCTATTATTCCAAATAATTTATTTGCCTATTATTCAAAATAATTTATTTAATTATTTATTGGTGGAATTAGCTGGTCTTTAAATATTTTATAAAATTGACTGTCTAATCTCTTTCTTAGAAAGCGTGTTTATTTTTATTTTTCTAAAATAGATCTATTTAGGCATTCCATTTTCTCCATTGCTAATCCAGGCAATTTATATTTTTTAGTAATATTCTTCCATTTCACTTAAATCATTATATGTATTTACATATAACTGAGTGAAATTACTACTCTTTATTGATTGCTTTAATTTCATTATCTCTATTGGTATATTTGCACTTTTAATTTTTAATATAGTGATTTAGATTTATGTCTCTTTTTAAAAACCATATTAATCAACAGTGTCTCTATTTTATTTTTTTCATAAAAACAGCTCCTATTTTTATTTATTAATTCAATGATTTTCTTGTACTCAACTTTTGTAATTTCACCTTTAGTTTTTAGGATTTCCAATGTAGTGTTTAATTAGGCTTATTCCTGTATCCAATAAGTTTTGATATGTTGTCTCATATTTATCATTCCCTTTCATGAAATTGTTTCTATTTTTTGTTCTTTAATCCACTCATTCCTTAAGATTGGGTCATTTGGTCTCCAAATAGTTTTTATTCTATATGTACAGATACCTTATTAAATATAATTTTATTGCATTGTAATCTGAAAAGGATGCATTCACTATTTATGCTTTTAATACTAAAATTTTACCCTATTATATGGTCAATATTTATAAAGGTACCATAAACTGCTGAGAGAAAAAATACACCTCTTTTTTCCATTGAGTTCTCTCCAAATATCTACCATATCTAGATTATGTAAAATTCTATTCACTTCCTTGACTTCCTTTCTATTTATATTTTGTTTAATTTTATCTAGTTAAGAGGAAAAGACTGAAGTTGCTCATTGTTATAGCATTACTAATTATTTCTATTTGTAATTAATTTAACTTTTGATTTAAAATTTTACAGGCTACAGTATTTCATGCAGTATTGTTATTGCTTCTTTGTCTATGTATCTTTTATCATGTTAAGATACATTGTTTATCTCATTTAAACTGTTTAAATCTTAATTTTGTCCAAGATCATGAAAATTACTCCTGTTTTTTTTTTTTGCCTCAGATGAAGTATAATAAATTTTACTCCCGTTCTTTATTTTTAACTCTGTGAGCATGTCTCATTTTAAATGTTTCTTATAAACAATAAATTGTTGACTCTAGTTTTTAATCCATTTTGCTATCCCTTTCCATTTTATGGATGAGGTCATCTCATTCACATTCAAATTTAAAATTACTATTTAAGTATTTACCTCCATTCTATTTTTTCTAACAATAATTAGAAAATTTCTTAATTTCTGTTTTTATCCCATCCCTCTCCACATATCTAATTTAATTTTAACCACTGCCTTCTTAATCCACACTCTTTTTTTTTCCCCAAGGCAATTTGGGTTAAGTGACTTGCCCAAGGTCCCACTGCTAGGAAGTATTGAGTGTTGAAGGCCAGATTTAAACTCAGGTCCTCCTGACTTCAGTGCTGCTGCTCTATCTACTGAACATCTAACTGCCCCTTATCTACACTCTTTTAAAGAATTTCCTCCTTATCATTTTCTCTAACCCTCTTCTTCTTTATCTTACCCATCCCTCTAAGAGTCCCTTCTTTATCCTTTTTTCCTATCCTTCTAAATCTTAATATAAATACTGTTAAATGTCTTCGCATTACTCAGTCCCCTACCCCTCTTATATTTTCATAATTTTAGAAGAATTTTATACTCTTCTAGATGTCTATGTTGTTGTCTCTTTAATACAGATCCAATGAGAATAACATTCCAACTCTACCAACTCTCCACCTCCTTATCACTTTTTCCTTTCATACTTTATTTGTATGAGAAAATCGGTCCCTTTTAAAAACATTGTTTTTCTATCCAATTTATTTTAGAAACACTTATACTAGCCTCTACCTTTCTTTCAAATTACTCTTGTTATGATGACAGGTTTAAAATATCGTTAATAGTTTCAACTATTAAAATAAAACTGTTTGACCTTGTTACGTGCCTTATAATTGATCTTTGTTGCTTTTCCCATATTTCTTTTGGATCTTATATTCTGAGTTTTCCATTGAGTTCTATTTATTTTTCACAATCACCTGAAAGACATTCAATTCATTAAATATCCATTTTATTTCATTCTGGATAATATTTAACTTTGCTAGGTAAGGGGGGTTTTTTTGTTTGTTTGTTTTTTGGTCAAAACTTATGCTCTCTTTGAAATTTAATGTTGCAAGATCTATGCTCTTTTAATATAGAAATTGCTAGGTTTTGTGTAACCCTGTTTATAGCTCTGCAATATTTATTTTTTTTTCTTGTTACTTTTTCTCCTTAACCTGGGGGTTTTCAACCATGACTATAACATTCCTGTAAGTTTTCATCCTCATATCTCATTCCAGTGATGATAAGCAGATTTTTCCTATTTCTACTTTACCCTCTCATTCTAGAATTTCAGGGCAATTTTTTTAACCTTTCTTGTAATATTGTATCTAGATTCTTTTTTATCTTAACTTTCAAGTAATCCAAGAATTATTTTATTGTCTCTTTATTGTTTTCTCTATTTGTTTTTCTATTGAGATACTTCACATTCTTTTCCATTTTTTTATTCTTTTGATTTTTGGTACATATTTTTGATTTCATAAAATCATTAACTTCCACTTGCTCAATTCTAGTTTTCAAAGACTTCTTAACTTCTTTAGGATTTTATAATTCTTCTTCCAATTCATTGACTTTTACATTTTTTTTCCTGAATTGTTCTTTTTCCCTCTAATTTTCGCTCCATTTCTTTTATTTGACTTTTAAAATTCTTTTCATGTTTTTCAAAGAACTCTTTTTGGGCTTCATGTTGCTCTTTGTAGTAAGAGTGTTTTATTTCTTTATTTTTTTTTTACTTCAGTGTTTCCTCTAAATAAGAACTCAGATCTTCTCTTACCGCATAGTATCTATCTGTGGTTGGATTCTTTCTTCTTTGCTTACTTATTTTTTATTTTCATTTTGTTTTCATTTTAGTTTTAGCAGCTCAGTTTTAGCAGCTCAGATTTTAGTCCTGAATTGTGGATGCTTCTGGCTCCAGGCTTTCTTATTATTATTTTCTGAATTCTAATTCAGTCCCTCTTCTTCTTTCCTAAACCAAAGCAAGGGTCCTGGATCACACAAGCTCCAAAACACTTTTTCCCTGCAGTGCTACACTCACTGCATGTGAGCTCATGCCTGCTTACACACAGACACAGAGCAGTAGCCTACAATCCCCACCCTGTTGATGAGATGAAAGTTCTTGAGATCTAAACCGCTTCCCTGACCCAACTGCCCCCAAAACTTATTGTTTGCTGGTTCAAAAGAGTAAGCCTGAAGGTGTTTATGCTTTATTCTTGGGAAAATCTCAGTCCCTGGAGATCATGTCCTCCCTGAAGTTTTCTCTAGTTGTTTTAGGACAATTACTGTATCCTACTTTTTTGTTTGTTTGTTTGTTTGTTTTGTTTATTTTTAATCACTCTAGTTTGGCTTTTTTTTTTTTAGGCAATCTTCTCTCTGTCAGTACATCAAATTTGGATAGCCTGGAATTTTTTGACCTACTCTATCACCTTCCTAGAATTCCCTTGACCAATACTCTTATTCTCACTAACTTCCTCAATTAGGTAGCTAGGAACAAATCATCTCCAGTTTTTTTTTTTTATCACTGACTAATCCTTTTATCCCCATCATCCTTAATCCTAAAAATATCACCAAAATCTCAATCTACTTCTTTCTATAATTTCCTATGCCCTCAGAATTCTTGTTCTACAATAAACAAAATCTAAAATGTACGTGCTTCTTCTCACAACTGGTTTTCTAAGAAAAGATTGCATTGTTGGTCATTCTTTATTCACATGTCTGATACACTTATCCAAGAGAAAGGAATGATTTTTGCTATTTCCACTTCCAAATTTTCCTTTTGACATCATCAATGATCACTCCTTCTAGAAGCTTATTGGATTAAAAATGTCTTCCTTATTTAAATCACAGTGGATAGTATAACCAATGTGGAGTTAAACAGATGGCTCACTATGTTGCTAACCTTTCCATTCCTCCTTTATGTTAGAGGATTTTAATGACCATGTTAAATCTCCTTCAAATTCTAGTCTTCTAAGTCCTCAGTCTCCTTAAAAGTGATAAAGTTTTCAATTTGAAAATTATCAAGTGCTCATGGGTAGGCCGAGATAATGTAATAAAAATGAAAATACTACTTAAATTTATCTATTTATTTAGCACTATAGTAATGAAACTCCCAAGAAATTATTTTACAGTGCTAGAAAAAACAATAACAAAGTTTACCTTGAAGAACAAAGGTCAAGAATTTCAAGGGAAATAGTGAAAAAAAATGCCAATGAAGATGGCCTAGCTGTGCCAGACCTAAAACTGTATTATAAAGCAGTGGTCAAAACCATTTGGAACTGGCTAAGAAATAAGAGGAGTAGATCAGTGAAATAGGTTAGGTTCACAACACACAATAGTCAATCACTATAGTAATCTAATGTTTGATAAACTCAAAGACTCCAGCTTTTGGGATAATAATTCACTATTTGATAAAAATTGCAGAGAAATTTGGAAATTAGTATGACAGAAACTATGCACTGATCCACAACTAAGACCATATACCAAAACCAATACAGACAAGATTAGAAGGGAAGCAATAAATTGGGAAAAAAAATTTATATTCAAGGATTCTGATAAAGGCCTCATTTCTAAAATATATAGAGAATTGACTCAAATTTGTCAATTTGTTTGTCAAGACATTTGTTTGTCAAAAATTCAAGCCATTTTCCATTTGATAAATGGACAAAGTATATGAACAATTTTCAGATGAAGAAATTGAAATCATTTCTAATCCTATAAAAAAGTATTCTAAATTACTATTGATTAAAGAAATACAAATTCAGACAATTAAGTACTACCACTACACCTCTCAGATTGGCTAAGATGACAGGAAAAGATAATGATAAATGTTGGAGGGGATGTGGGAAAACTCGGAGACTGATACATTGTTGGTGGAACTGTGAACTAATACAACCATTCTAGAGAGCAATTTGGAACTATACTCACAGGGCTATTAAATTGTGCATACCCTTTGATCCAGCAGTGTCTCTACTGGGCCTGTATTCCAAAGAGATCATAAAGGAGGGAAAAGGAACCACCTGTGCAAAAATGTTTGTAGCCACCCTTTTTGTAGGGCAAAGAACTGGAAACTAAGTGGATGCCCATCAGTTGGAGAATGGTTGAATAAGTTGTCGCATATGAATGCTATGGAATATTATTGTTCTGTAAGAAATGACCAGCAGGGTGATTTCAGAGAGGCTTGGAGAAACTTACATAAACTGATAAGTGAAGTGGAAAGAACCAGGGGATCATTATACACAGCAACAGCAAGATTTCAGAAGGATCAATTCTGATGGGCATGCCTCTTTTCAATAATTGATGATTTAGGCCAATTCCAATGATCTTGTGATGAAGAGAGCCCTCTATACCCAGAGAGAGAACTCTGGGAACTGAGGGTAGATCACAACATAGTATTTTCACTCTTTTTGTTGTTTTCTTGCATTGTATTTCCTTTCTCATTTTTTCCCCTTTTGATCTGATTTTTCTTATGCAGCATGACGAATGTGGAAATAAATTTAGAAGAATTGCACATGTTTAATCTATATTGGATTACTTGCTGTCTAGAGGAGGCGGGAAAGAGGAAGGGAGGGAGAAAAATTTTGAGCAAAGGTTTTGCAAGGGTGAATGTTGAAATTTTTTTCATGTATTTTGACAAATAATCTATTATATAAAAAAGAATAATAAGGCTTATTCCTTCACTCCACCTTAGCTGCAATAAGGATTGGTAAACTAAGGATATCACTCTTACCTCTAGATTCATTTCCTTAATCTAATATTCTGACATTCTTCTCTAATCGTAAATCTCTGACTTCATCCCCTAAACTTTTTCTTTAATTCCATCCAAACCTCCAATTCCTCCAACTTTCAGCATTTTCCCCTGCTCTCATTTTACTGTCCTCTTACAAATAAACTTACTTAAATTGGTTAATAGTTAACTAATTCGATTCCATACTGTCAGCAACTCTCAAATCCCTTATCTTTTCCCTCATTACTGCTCATTCCTTGCCAAAAGCTAATCCTGAATTACTTCCACTCATGCCCACATATTGCTCCAAAGTCGTATTTTCTTTTTCTTCCACTCACAATCTTACTTCTAACTTCACTCAACTTAAGCTTCTGTCTCCTAAATTAGCAGTGATTTTAAAACTTCCAAATTACATATTGTTTTCTTCATTCTCATCCATTTTGACTTTTCTGCTCTTTTTGACACTGTTTATTGCCATATCTTCTAGATACCTATGTCTCTTTGGGTATGGGCAATAACATGCTCTCCTGGTTCTATTCTTGTTTGACCACCCTTTCTCAATCACTTGTCTTGGTTTATCATCCTTTTCATTACCTCCAATTCTAGGTGTTCCCCAAAAATCTATTCTGGAGTCTCTCTTTTTTTCTTTTTCTTTATTTATATTTCCTCATCAGTTGCTATGAATTAAATCATTATCTCCATGGGAGAAATTCAGTCCCATATTACCTTTTCTTTGTTATTCCATTATTTTGCTAACTGATTTCTTTGTTTCATCTCATTTTATTCCAGTCTATCCTTTATAAAGATAATAAGGTGTCACATGTCACTTGCCAGCTTATTAAACACAGAAGTTCCCTATTGCTTCTAGAATAAAATATTTACTCCTCTATTCAGTTTTTAAAGTCCTTTTCGACCTGGCCCAATTTGTCTTTCCATATTGTTGTACATTATTTACACTAGTACACTCTGGCCAATTCATTCAATTTTCTGTCTTTTTATTACTTACACATGACTCTCCATTTCCTCATTATAGGGATTTTGTTTTTCTCTAGTATTGTTTTTCCTTTTTCTTATGATTCTTTCTGAGAAAGGTGAAGTAGCTAAAAAATTTCCAAGCTCTCCAGATTCCCCAAAAAACAAAACAAAATTACACTTCAGTATTAATATAGAGAATGAAAAACAAATAAGATGGGGCAGAGCAGTGGTCCTCCAAGGAAACCCTGCCAAAAAACAATAAATACCCCAAGATGGAGGTTTAACCAATGTAAAATGTAAACATTTCCAGCTTGGCTCTGCAGAAATAGCAAATGGGAATCCCTAGAGCTAACTAGGTTTGAAAGTAGCCTCAGGTTGACCTACAGGGATTTTCACCTCCCAGAAAGGGTCTGCATATGGAAAGACTAAGAGAACCTCTCCAGAAAAGTTATTCTGCTGAGACAGGACCATGGACAGGAAGGAATTTTCATAGCCCATTAGTACAGAAGC
This sequence comes from Sminthopsis crassicaudata, assembly GCF_048593235.1. Lineage (NCBI taxonomy): Eukaryota > Metazoa > Chordata > Mammalia > Dasyuromorphia > Dasyuridae > Sminthopsis > Sminthopsis crassicaudata. The sequence continues at coordinate 403,368,501 of NC_133617.1, forward strand.
AGTGGGGCAAGAATACTTTTAGGAGGGTGATGTTCTTGAGTTCCAGGCCAGTGGCAATAACTAAAAAGAAGCCAGAGGCCTCATCCTCACAACTCCAGGACTATATAAACAGGCAAAGGAGAGAGAACCCAACTAGAGAAACTTGCTATGGAAATGGATAAGACTGAGGTTTATCTTCACAGGAGGCCATTGAAATAAAACAATGTCTCCTACCTCAAAGAATTCTATTAAATGGCTACCTGCCCAGAAAGAATTTATAGAAGAACTAAAAAAAGATTTTAAAAATCAAATCAGATTAAAGAAAAACTTAAAAAAGATATTAGGTGAACCAAACAATAAAAACAAGATTATATACATATACATACATACATGTATATATATATATATATATATATGTGTGTGTGTGTGTATGTGTGTATGTATGTATACATGTGAGTATGTGTATAGATATATGTATGTGGATGTGGTGTGCTCATGTATGTATGTATATATGTTTGTGCATGTATGCATGTATATAAATCTGTATAGATAAATATATCCTTGCTTCACTATAACCTGCTTGGAAGACCTGGGGAGGAGAGGTGGTGAAAAGGGAAGAAAAGAATAAAGTAAAAAGTACACAGAAAAGAACAAAGAATAACCTATAAGGAAACAAAGAAAAGATAGATTGTCAAGAAAATAATGTCTTCTATTATAGATTTCTGGAACTGAAAATTTGCTGTTATATATTTTAAATCCTCCCTGATGTTCTGCTAGGCATATTACAATTACTTTGATTCTTCTTTCACTACATGACTATTGTGAAAATATGTTTATTATGATTGTCCATGTATAACCTATATTAAATTGTTTACTGCCTTTGAAAGGGGAAGAGGAAAAGGAAAGGGAGAGAAAAAATAGAAATCAAAATCTTATCAAATTAAAGGTTGAAAACAGGATTTAAATATAATTTGAAAAATTTAATACTATTAAGTGGAAAAAATGTTAATTGTTCATTTGTTTAACAAATGAAAAAATGGGATAAGTGATATAATTTTCATTATCCCCACAGGCATCTGGAAAACTGAGATTAACCATGGAAAAAATTGTTTTGTGTTTTTAATTTTAAAAAAAATGCAACATGCTTCTATTCATCTACCCAAATCCTAGTATACTTATTTATAAGACTAGGGGATTGGATTACATGATCCCTTTCAACTGTCAAACTCTGAAAATGATTCTATGTATCTCACAAATGTTAATAGAAATCACACTATACAATGACATGCTTATTCCCAGTAGCCATGTCCGCTGGTTTCTGATAGCTCATGTTGGTTGACTGAGCTAAGGAGATTTCTGACCCATATGTTTCCAGCCTGCTTTTTGTATTTCAGTTTTCTGGCAACTATGGACAATAGCACCTCCAGTGAGAGTGTTTGCTGGATCATCATGAAAGCAAGTAGGAAGAAAGGCATGTTCTTACCTGCACCAGCAGACATTCACCTCTCAGAGTCTGACAAAAAAGCAAAATATGGCTTTGAAAAAGCAAATTGTATGAGGAACTGGGCTGCAAGCTTGGTTTAAGTGTGTCTTCCTTTGGTTAATTAATATCACATATGAGAGATTTGAAGCCACATATGAGAGATTTGAAGGTCAGTTTTCACAGAAGGCCTCAATCAGCTTTTGTTCCACCCCTTCTGAGAAGAGTGCCTCCTATTTTGCGCTGGAAATGATGCCCTTTATTTTTTTTTCTGATTACACAATCCACAAAGAGATGGGCTGGTTTTAGAACCAGAAAGTGCAGCTTTAAGCCAAGCCCTGCCTCTAATATCCACTGCCTTTTTTATCCCCAAGCCAAGTTACTTCTTGGTTCTCAAGGAAAATTTAAGATTCTAAATTTTAAACAATGTGCTGATACACATTGGTTGAGGGAGTTTCCTCATCTGAGAATTCCTTTACAAGTGAAATCACAAGTCTGGTACCACACTTAAGGAAATCAACAGGAACCCACAAACTCCCTCCTTCCCAGATTTCAATAAAACTGGATGTTTCTGTTGCCTGACAATTTCTTTCCTCTAAGAATGAGTTTGCTGTCTTGTAACTTTTATTGAATTGAAAGAAACAGATTCCCCTGAAGGTACAGTATTAGGATATACAAAACCATCCAAAATTGTTACTCACGTTTGGTGGAAAGGAGGGAGACTATTCATTTTCTAAAGTTTAAAACATGAACTCTTTCTCTCAGTATCAGGAAATTTTCCACAGCCTTGGTTTGTCTAGTTCTGCTCCTATTAGCATTTTGTGGGTTGGACAAAGACCATAGGCTGAGGAAATGGGCATCAAGATAATATCTTGTTCATTCTTAATCCACCCTTACTCCTTTTTTCTTTCCTTCTTCACTATAAATATATAAGATGAAACCACTGAAAATTATCATTAAAATTCTAGAAGAGGATTCCCTTAGAGAGGGGTAAGTAAGCAATGAGAAGTGCACTAATATCTAATGAAAAGATTGTATCATTCATCCATCCATCCCTTTCAAAAATTTATTAAGCACTGACTATTTCTTTTTTAAATTTTTTATTAAAGCTTTTTTTATTTACAAAGCAAATGCATGAGTAATTTTTTCCAACCTTGATCCTTGGAAAACCTTTTCTTCGAAATTTTTCCCTCCTTCCCCCCCACCCCGTTCCCTACCTGGCAGGTAGGCCAATACATGTTAAATATGTTGAAATACATGTTAGATCCAATATATGTAAACATTTATATAGTTGTCTTGTTGTACAAGAAAAAATCAGATCAAGAAGGAAGAAAAAGAAAAACTGAGAAAGAAAACACAATGCAAACAAATAACAACAGAGAGAGAATGTTATGTTGTATTCCACTCTCAGTTTCCATGGTTCTCTCTCTGGGTGCAGATGTCTCTCTTCATCACTGCACCAGTGGAACTGGTTTGAATCATCTCATTGTTGAAGAGAACCACATCCATCAGAATTGATCATTATATAGTCTTCTTATTGCCATGTACAATGATCTCCTGGTTCTGCTCATTTCACTCAGCATCAATTCGTGTAAGTCTCTCCAGGCCTCTCTGAAATCATCTTGCTGGTCCTTTCTTATAGAACAATAATATTCCATAACATTCATATACCACGATTTATTCAGCAATTCTCCAATTGATGGGCATCTACTCAGTTTCCAGTTTCTAGCCACTGCAGAAAGGACTGCCACAAACATTTTTTGCACATGTGGGTTCCTTTCCCTCCTTTATGATATCTTTGGGATATAGGCTCACTAGAAACACTGCTGGATCAAAGGGTATGCACAGTTTGATAACGGTTTGAGCATAGTTCCAAATTGCTCTCCATAATAGTTGGATCTGTTCACAACTCCACCAAGAATGCATCAATGTCCCAGTTTTCCCCCATCCCCTCCAACATCCCCTCCCCTTTTCCTGTCATTTTAGCCACTCTGAGAAGTGTGTAGCAGTACCTCAGAGTTGTCTTAATTTGCATTTCTCTGATCAATAATGATTTGGAAAACCTTTTCATGTGGCTACAAATAGTTTCAATTTCTTTATCTGAAAAGTGTCTGTTCATATCCTTTGATCATTTATCAATACTCAATTCTCTATATATTTTGGAAATGAAGTCTTTATCAGTTCTTTTGGATGTAAAAATGTTTTCCCATTTTACTGCTTCCCCTCTAATTTTGTCTTTGCATTAGTTTTGTTTGTACATAAACTTTTTAACTTAATATAATCAAAATGATCTGTTTTGTGATCAATAATGATCTCTAGTTCTTCTTTGGTCACAAATTCCTTTCCCTCCACAAATCTGAGAGGTAAACTATACTGTATTCTTCTAATTTGTTTATAATATCATTCTTTATGTCTAGATCATGAACCCATTTTGACCTTATCTTGGTATATGGTGTTAGGTGTGGGTCTATGCCTATTTTCTGCCATATTAGTTTCCAATTTTCCCAGCAATTTTTGTCAAGTAGTGAATTCTTATCCCAAATCCTAGATTGTTATAGTAATTGTCTATTTTGTTCTGTGAACCTAACCTATTCCACTGATCAACTAGTCTATTTTTTAGCCAGTACTATAAGTTTAATTATAGTTTTTATTTACCAGATAATATGCATGTGTAATTTTACAACATTGACAATTGCCAAACCTTTTGTTCCAATTTTCCCCTCCTTCCCCCCACCCAGATGACAGGTTGACCAATACATGTTAAATATGTCAAAATCTAAATTAAGTACAATATATGTATACTTGTCCAAACAGTTGTTTTGCTGTACAAAAAGAATAGAACTTTGAGATAGTGTACAATTAGCCTGTGAAGGAAATAAAAAATGCAGGTGGACAAAAATAGAGGGATTGGGAATTCCATGTAGCGGTTCATAGTCATATCCCAGAGTTCTTTCCTTGGGTGTAGCTGGTTCAGTTCATTAATGTGCTATTGGAACTGATTTGGTTCATCTCATTATTGAAGATGGCCACGTCCATCAGAACTGATCTTCACATAGTATTGTTGTTGAAGTATATAATGATCTCTTGAGTACCAAATGGTTTTGATGAGACCACTGCTTTCTAATATAGTTTTATATCTGGTACAGCTAGGCCACCTTCATTTGCTTTTCTCTTCATTAATTCCTTTGAAATTCTTGACCTTTTGTCCTTCCAGGTGAATTTTGTTGTTATTTTTTCTAGGTGAGTAAAATAGCTTCTTGGGAATCTGATTGATATATAGATTAGTTTTGGTAGTATTGCCATCTTTATTATATTTGCTCAATCTATCCAAGAGCACTTTGATATTTTTTTTCAATTGTTTAGATCTGACTTTATTTGTGTAGAAAGTGTTTTGTAGCTTAAGCATTGACTATTTCTAAGGCAATGTGCTTGCTATTGAGGAGATAAAAAGATGTATAAGACAAGGTTTCTGCATCCCAGAAATCTAGAGTGTGACTGAGAAGGTATAGAATAATAAATATAATGCTGTAAGGTCTCCAAAGTGCTTTGAAGACATTATTCATTTTATTCTCACAAAGTTAATCAGGAGAGATAACTTAAAATTATTTGTCTACCCAAAATTCATAATCAAAAAAAGAGCCTGGACATCATCTTTCAAAAAATCATCAAGGAAAACTGTCTTAATATTCTAGAACCAGAAGGTAAAATATTAATTGAAAGAATCTACTAATTACCTCCAGAAAGATCCCAAAACAAAAACTCCCCATAACATTATAGACAAATTCCAGAATTCCCACGTACAGATGAAAATATTGCACACACCCAGAAATCAACAATTCAAGTACAGTGGAACCATGGTCAGGATAATAGCTTCTACATTAAAGGACTAGAGTGCTTGGAATATCATCTTCCAGAGAGCAATACAGCTAGAATTACAAACAAATTCAATGAGAAATTCAATGATTTGTGATGTATTAAATATGTTAAAATATATGTTAAATCCAATACACACACACACACACACACACACACACACACACACACACAAAGTTATAGTTATCTTGCTGCACAAGAAAAATAGGATCAAGAAGGAAAAAAACTGAGAAAGAAAACAAAATGGAAGCAAACAACAACAGGAAGAATGAAAATGTTATGTTGTGATCCACACTTAGTTCCCACAGTTCTCTCTCTCTGGATGTAGATGGCTCTCTTCATCACTGAAGATTACAAATTAAGTATCTGGTAGATACTGGTGATCTCAATGATGGACCATGATATTATTCTTGTGTTCAAAAGGCTTATACTCTCAAGTATGTAACATAATGTTTGTATAGATATAATACAAGGTGTGTTAAGACAAGGACTAGGATAAAGTAAAATAGAATGTTAGACAAAAAAATATTTATTGTCTTCACTCTAGAGGCAAGTGTCATGGTTGTAAAACTTATTTTCTCCTGGCCAAGATGCAGGGAATGATTTAACCTTCATCAAAGAAGTGAATATTTTGATCAGTCACAATAAAATTAAATTATTATGTGAATTTGCTTACATATTATTTCATTGCATAATATTATAGAGAGTATTCCAAAAATATAATTGTAATTTTAGGCATTAAACTTTCAGCACTTTATGGACTACATAATATATGTAATAAATAATGAGCATTAAAAATATACACAGAAATATTTTAAGGAATCAATTAAACATAGAATGAAAAATATTTTGAAGTTATTTGACTTTATTATATTTATTAATGGTATATTGATTTTGATTTACTAACAGTTAGAGTTACATGTAATATTAATGGTTACATTTACATGATTTCACAGATGGTATGTTTTTGCTCTCACTAAAGTATGATCCACATACTTAAATGTACTTCATTACTTTTTTAAAAGTCTTATAAAACACTTTGTGAGAGATTAAAATAAACATAAAACAAGGTAATTTGCATATAATACATATTTGCATAAAATAAGGAGAAAAGAACCTCTAAAATTGTTGTAATAGGATTTGAACAGAAACAGATGTAACATTCAGTTGTGATCGTCAGAAAGACTTCATGGGGGTGTGACACAGAAGCTGTTTCTTGAAAGGAGTAAAGTTTTTTCCATATTTTCAATAAGTTTTTCCAGTGATCAGTTCTACTAGTTGAGTTTACATGAAGTTTGCAGTTACTAGGATTCACTCAGAATCTTAACATAATTATCAATCACCATTACATTTTCCAAAGGGAAATTTTTTCTAAGTTCTTCAAAAATCTTGGGTAGATATTTCACAATGCCTTGCTTTGCCAAGTGGATCTAGAATATCATGTGTTTATCACAATTTGAAAGTGGTCCATTGACCTCACTGTTTCAGAAAATATTTTGGGAAAGAGCATCTCCACAATATCTCCTCAGAAAACCCGTGGCAAATAATTCATTGTGTACCAAATCAAGAAACTTTTATTTGTTGCTATTTCACAAAAGTAAAGTTTTCTATTTGTGCTTTACTAAAAAGAATGTATGAATTCTTGATATCTTGGTTCCAATTCAGTTTACTCTACTTCTTTTTGGTTCATTATTAGTTTACATATGACCTGTAGGAGTTTTTTTTTTCAGACTTAAGTATCTCACCCTTTTATAAAAATAGATTTTTTCTCTTTGGATGAAACTTACTTTGTTAAGGACATTTTTTAACTTCATACTAGATTTTCACCCCAAAAGAAAACAAGGAGTAAAGATCATCAGGAAGTAGACTGTGCCATTGATAGACAGAAGCTAACACATTGTTCAAGTCAATCAGCCACAATTCTATCAGATTACTTTTGACCATTAAACATCTCCACAACAAACATCACCTCCACCAAAATCACAACAAACATCACCGCCTCCATAATCACAACAAACATCATCTCCCCCATAATCGCATCCCCCAAAAGAGTCACATCCTCCAAAGGAATCACCTCCAGTTCTTCCACAAGCATCATCACCTCCCCAGGAATTACCTCCTGTACAATTATCACTTCCTCTCCAGGAATTATCTCCTCCAAAGGCATCACCTCCTCTCAAGGTAAAAACATTTAGGCAAACATCATGTTCTCTCCAGTAATTATCTGTTCTCCCAACACCATGAGTTCCTCTTGAATTTTGCTTTCGATTAGTGTTACTTGGAGTCTTAGAACATGAAGCACAACACAATAAAAGGCAAAAAGTGAATATAATAAGACTACCAACAATTGCTATAAGAAAAATAGGACCCATGTTCTCCATGATGTAAACCTTTCCAAATTCAAAGAAGCATAAATAAAGACAGCATAGTTTTGCCCACTTCTCCAATTGGGTGCCAAAGTTTTTCTTCCTTCCTGCTGTTGCTGTTTCTCAAAGTTCTCTTAGTCACTTGTTTCTGGACATCATTGTTTGTGAACAATATATTTCCATTTCTTGCAATTTCTATTATTTCACATTCAACGATTATTGCCTTTGATGGAAAAATCTGAAAAACAAAACTTTAGAAATCATATAGAAATTAGATTTGGAGAGGAAAACCTTTATCAGAGAAATATATGTTTCTTAAGGATCTGAATTCATAAATTTCTTTGGAAGTTATTGGGGGGGTGGGCAGAGCAAAGATGGTGGAGAGTAGACATGTCTTTATCTAAGCACTTCATAGTATCCCTCAGATCAACACAAAATCAATTTTCTGAACTGGTTGTGGAGTGACAGAATCCACAAATATTTGGAGTGTTAACAAATTTCCAGAAGATACTTTGGAAGAACTTCAGAAAAGAACTGTTTCATTCAGGCAGGGTAGGAGGCAGCCAAATACAGATGCAATGAAGGGAGCCAAATCATTGCAGCATGCACAGGAGGGAATCTAAAGGGAGGCTCTTAGGCTATGCTTTCTTGGTTACAAGCCAGTAGATCAGCAAATTAGCTATGAGATATCCAAAGAAAATACAAAAGGCAAATAGTGAGCCTCTGAATCCCAGAAAAGTGAGGAACCTGGCCATGCCTACTCAGCATCAGAAATCAGTCAGTATACAGGTTTCAGGGCAACCTGAAGTGGCTACCAAACTTTTGGCCTAAAAGCAGACCTCAACTTTCAAAAAAATTAAGAAAAAAGCGAAAAGAACTCTGACCATAAATAGTTTTGACAGAGAAAGAAAAGAACAGACCTCAAACCCTGAGGTTCCTAAAGGCAAACCATTTCCAGAGGAAGCCCCAAAGAGTGATATGAATTGGTTTCCATCTCCAAGGCTCTTTTGGAAGAATTAAAAAAAATCTTAAAAGAGAGAAGAAAAATGGGGGAAGGAAATGAAACTTTGCAAGAGAGTTTGGAAAAGGAAAAAACAGAAATTACCTGGAAAAAACTGCTTAAAATAGATTTGATGAAATGGAAAAAATAACATATAATTTCATACAACATAGACATGAAAAAGAAAGCAATTCATTGAAAAACACAATTTGTGAAATGGAAAAAATGCAATGAACAAAACACGTCATTTAAAAGTTCAATTAACCAAATGCAAAAGGAGAAAAAAAAAAGCCAACTGAAGAAAATAATTCACTAAAAATTAGAATTGAACAAATGGAAGTAGATGACTTGATGAAACTTCAATAATAAGTCAAACAATACCACCTTCTACATGAAGCCTTTCCTGGTCTCCTTTAATTGGTACTCATTCTTTAATGATGTTATATGCTACTTTGCATTTATTCTCTTCACATTTATACTTGTATATACTTATAAACATAGTGATTTTCTTCCTTCTTAGAATGAAATGGTTTTTTTTGTTTTTTGTTTTTTTGTTTTTTGCGTATATGTAGAGATTTTTCACTCTTTTCCTTTGAATTCCTTTCTCCCAAGGTACCTAACAAATAATAGGCATTTAGTAATTGCTTGATTGACTGTTTAAATAATTGCCTTTATGTTTTGGAAATGTTAACTTGTTCAATGAGGTTTTGACTAAAAAAAAAAAAGAAACAAAAGAAATAATAACTACAGAGTAGTAGCTAAAAACACACAACAAAATTTTAGCCAACATTTATAGATTGGAATTCAGAGTGAATAATGGGATATGGAGAAACTATAGTTTCCCTGGATCAAACAACTTTTTGAATACTGTTTCTGATTCTGAGAACCATATTGAAAAAAGGACATAGACAAAGTTATGGAAGCAGATGAATCACAAGCCCTGAAAAAAGTATTTTTTTTCCTTTTTTACCAATAACATCTCATTTTATCTTTATAACATTCCTGATAAGGAGTTATTACTATCTTCCTTTCACAGAAGAAGAAACTGAACCAAATAAAAATTAAGTGGCTTGTCCAGGACTCACATTTATAAAGTGTCCAAAGCCATATTTGCACTAAGGTTGTCTTGACCCCAGGAAAGGGCTGAATTCTAATGCATGACTCTAGGCCCTGATTACAGGGCTACAATATCACCAACTGCCTTTTCTTGAATTGGGGTTTTGAGAATGGTAACCAGGATGATAAAGAAACTCAAGATCATGACATAGGCAGATTTATTGGAAGAACTAGGGGTATTTAGCATGAAGAAGAAAAGAATTGGAAATAAATTTTAGCTGCTTGTTTCAAATATAAATCAGGGAAGAAAAAGTGTAGTGCTTTTACTCAACTTTGTAATATAGAAGTAGAATTGCTGAGTAGTAGTAAGTAAAACAAGGTTGACTTTTGTTCAATATAAAAACATTGGACTTGAAGTGGCAAAGAAGACTAATAAGGTAATAACATAAGCAAATTAGGAGAGCAAGATATAGTTTCCCTGTCATATCTATAGAGAAGAAAAGAATTTATGACAAAACAGGAGGTAGAGAACATTATAAGATACAAAATGGATAATTTTATTTATATTATATTAAAAGTTTGCACAAAATTAACGAAATCAAAATTAGAAAAGAAGCAGTAAGTTGGGGAAAAAATTATAGCCAATGATTCTGATAAAGGCCTTATATCTCAAATATATAAAGAACTCAGTATTTGTAAGAATACAAGAATTCCCCAATTGACAAATGGTCCAGGGATAGAAAAAGGCAGTTTTCAGATGGAGAAATTAAAGCCATCTATAGCAATATGAAAAAATGCTTTAAATCACTACTGATTAAAGAAATACAAATTAAAACAACTCTTAGATAACACTTCACATCTATCAGACTGGCTAAGGTGATAGAAAAGAAAAAGGATAAATGTTGAAGAGAATATGAAACAAATGGAATACTAATATATTGTGGGTGGAATTATAAGTGGTTCCAACTATTCTGGAGAGCAATTTGGAACTATGCCCAAAAGGGCTATACCATAGCACAAATTCTTTGGTCCACCGATGCCAACTACTAGGTCTATATTCCAAAGAGATCATAAAAACATGGAACAGGACCAACATGAACAAAAATGTTTATGGCAGCTCTCTTTGTGGTGGCAAAGAATTAGAAATTGAATGCCTACCCATCAATTGGGGAATGGCTGAATAAGTTATGGTACATGAATGTAATGGAAAATTATTGTTCTATAAGAAACGACCAGCAGGTAGATCTAAGAAAAATCTGAAAAGACTCACATGAACTGATGCTGAATGAAGTGAGCAGAACCAGAAAATCATTGTATACAAAAGCACCTGTTTGAGGATTAACTTTGTTAGACTTGGCCTTTCTCAGAAATACAATGATCTAAGACAATTCCAAAAAGAAATTAGGATGAAAAATGTTATTTATATGCTGATTGGAGCATACTATTTTCACTTTTGCTGTTGTTGTTTTATCTTTCCAGTGTTTTTCCCCCTTTGTTATAATTCTTTGTTGGGAAAAAAAGTGAAGTAGTTTTTAAAAATTCCAAGTTCCCCAGATTTCTCCCAGAAACAAAACAAAAGTACACACTTTAGGACTAACATAAAAGAGTGGAAAAAAAAAAACAAATCAGACTTGAGGCAAACCAGCTGACCTCCCGGGACAACCTGAGAAGACCCCAAGAAATACTTCAGGATAGAGATTTGAACGGTGTGAAATGTAAATATCCCCAGCTTAACTGCACAGAAATAACAAGTGGGAATCCTTAGAGCTAGCTGGGTTTGGAAGTAGCCTCAGCTTGAACCACAGGAATTTTCATCTCCAAGAAATAATGGAGACTAGAGGTCTGGGTCTGGAAAGACTGAGGAAACCTCTAGTAGTAAGGAACACAGGCCCAGCTGTGCTGCTGAGACAAAGCCCTGGGCAAAAAAAACCTGCACAGCAGATTAGTGCAAAAGCAGTAGGGCAGGGAAGCTCCTGGCTACAGGCACTTAGAGGAAGATGGAGTTCTGGTTTGGGGTTCCAGGCCAGTGGCAATAACTGAAACTAGAGGCCCTATCCCCCACATCAAAACTAAAGGTGCTTACACTAATAAGTTCTCATTAAAAAATTATTAGGCAAAGGAGAAAAAACTCAACCAGAGAAACAAACTGTGGAAATAGGTATGATGGGTTCATATTCATGGAAGGACATTGAAGTAAAACAACTTCTCCTACCCCAAAGAGTAGCATTAAATGTCTACTCTTGCCTCGAATGAATTAGTAGAACTCAAAATAATATTTCAATAATCAAAAGAGAGAGATTAAAGATAATCTTGAAAAATAAATAAGTGAATAAATGGATAAGATAACCCATCCAAGAAAAAACGAGATCTGGAGAATAGACCAAGAGAAGAAAACATAAAAATAAATTATCTGAAAGCTGTGAACAAAAAAAAAAAGGAACCTGATAATCTGACACAATAAAATAAGAAATAATCAAAGAAAGTTGTCCTGAAGTGATCCAACAAGAGGAAAAAGTACAAATAGAAAAAAAAATTGCCAGTCTCCAACTTAAAGAGAACCTATATGGAAAACACATAGGAATATTTTTGAAATTCCCAGATCAAAGAGAAAAATTTACAAGGAAAAACAAAAATTTAAATATGCTGGAGCTACAATAGAATTGTACAGGATTTATCACCAGTCACAATAAAAGACCACAGTACTGGAATAATATATATAGACAATTAAAGGAACTAGGCCCATGACACAAAATACTATATCCAGCAAAATTAAGTCTAATATTAAGTTTTTTAAATGGAAATTCAATTAACTTTGAGATTTTCAGGATTTTGTCTCAAACAAAACTGAACTCAATAGAAAATTTAACATATAAAAGTCAACAATAAAGATTAATTTCAAGGGTTTCTATAAGGACAATCTCCTTGTGTTTTATATATGGAAAAGTCAACCATATATCTAAGATTGATATTAATAATTGGGTAATCTAAATGAAAGATTGAGACAGAGAAAAGCATGACCCTATAAAGTAAAACTCTCTAGGAAAAGATTAAATAGTAATTATGCTATATAAATGGGGTGCAGAGGCATTAAGCGGGGAAGGAGAGCTTGTAGCTTTGAAAAACACTTAAATGGGGAATGGATTAAAAGGGAACTAGATGTATGTATATATGTATGTATGCATGCATGTATTTACCAAGAAACCTATAGTACTTTCCAAAATCTATAAAGAAATAATGGAAAGAAGATAGAACAAGATGGGATATAGAAGAGTGTGTAGCTTTATGGCAGTGTGTCAAGGTGCGTAGATTAAAGGGAAAGAGATAGAGAGGGAGGGAAAAGATAAGGGGAAGAAGACAAGGTAGAGATCCATAGGTGAGGGGAGGTTAAGAACAAGGAATATTAAAGAGTAGAGCTAAATTAGAAAAGTTAGTAGGGTAGGAAATAAGAGATACGTACAAACATAATAACAATCATCAGGAGTAGAATTCACTAGAAAAAGAAAAGTAGGTCTAGTAAATATTGATCTCAGACAAAGTCTAAAGTAAAAATTCAATCAAGAGAGAAATCACCATTATATATCAGTCATTATTTTAAATACATGCCTATGTATGTGTATGTATATATATTCACATATGTGTGTGTTTGTATTATGCATACATATATAAATATCGGTATAGATTTATGTATGTGTGTGCAGGTGTGTATGTGTATACTTGTATATTTGTGTATGTACAAATGTTTAGATAATTATATCCCTGCTTAACTGCTTGGTGGAGCTGGGGCAGAATAGTAAAAAGGGAAGAAAAGAATAAAGTAAAAATTACCCAGAAGAGAACAAAAATATTCTAAAAAGAAGGGAAGAAAAAATAGATTGTCATGAATATAATGTCTCTTATTATTATATAAAATTTCTGTAAATGGAGATTTGTTTATGGTAACAAATTTCAAATCCCCCTTGATGTTCTGGCAGGCATATCACAATTGTTTTGATTCTTCTTTTACAATATAACTAAAGTGGAAATATGGTTGTTATAATTGTACAAGGGACAGAGGGAGGGAGAAAAAAATAGAAATCAAAATCTTATCAAAGTAAATGTTGAAAACAATGTTTAAATGCAATTTGAAAAAGCTAAATACTATTAAGTAGGAAAATTTAATCATTTGTTAAACATAAAAAATATCATAAGTACAAGTTTCATTGTCCTCATGGGTATTTGGAAAGATGAGCTTAACCAAGAGAAATTGGCTTCATACTGTTAATAAAAAAATAAAGTAACATGTCTTATATATACTTTCAGTTGGGCCACCTTGATACCAAACATAGAGGTTAAATAGCTTATGGGATTTTATTTTTTTCTAACCTAGCCTCAAGCATTTTCTCCCCTAATTTGGTTGTCATTTTACACAGATGGTAATTATTCTCACACAGTTACAGTTAAAAAAAAAAAAAAAAAACTTTTGAAAAAGAAAACATATTCTACCCAGACCCTAGTATCCTGATTTATAACACTTAGGGATTGAATTATATGATCCTTTTCAACTCTCAAATTCTGAAATTATGATCCTATATATCACACAAATGGGAATAGAAATCACTCCATGAAATGAAATGCTTATTCCCAGTAGCCATCTCTGCTGAGTTCTTTGTGCCTACTTTGTTTGACTGAGCTAAGGAGATTCTTGATCCATAGGTCTCCAGCCTACTTTTAACATTTCGATTTTCTGCCAACTATGGACAACAGCCCCTCCAGTGAGAGAGATGGCTAGATCACCATGAAAACAAGAGGGAAGCTGGATACTGTCTTACCTGCAGCAGCAGACACTCGTTCCTCAGAGTCTTGTGGAAAACAAAATATAATTTTGAAAAAGCAATGCTGGTGGATTCCCAGTAAATTAAATATTTTCCAAAAAAAGAGAAAACTAGGGTGCATCCAGTTCCAGTATGTCTTCCTTTAGCTGATAGCAGTCAGAAAACTTCAACCACATATGACAGATTTTTGAGATAGTTTTAGTAATGGGTGCTTCTGAGAAGGTGCCTCCCATTTGGGGGTGGAAATTACACCCTTTTTTTCTGATTACAAAACCCACAAAGAGAAGAGCTAGGCTTGGAGGTCCCACCTCTAACATCCTCTGGTTTTTCATCCCCAAGCAAATCTAGATCTCTAGATATTCTTTAAGACTCCAAATTTAAGACAATGTGCTGATACACACTGGGTTGGTGAAGCTTCCTCATTGGGGAATTCCTTTTACCAGTGAAACCACAGTGGTCTAGTGCTAACTTAAGGAAACCAACAGAAACCCACAGATTCCTTCTTTTCCAGATTTAAATAAAACTGCATGTTTTCGTCAGAGTTGCTGGATGACTTCTTTTTTTTCCCAGAAGAAGTATGCTGTATTCTAATTTTGGATTACACAATAATTCCCCAAAATTGTGACTCATATTTGGTGAAAAGGAGAGTGATAGTATTTATTTTTCTAGGGTTTAAAACACTTAATCTTTCTCCCAGTGTCAGTGAGTTTTCCATAGCCCTGCTTTGTCTGGTTCTGTTCTTATTAGCCCAACCTATTAGGTTGGACAAAGACAAGACAAAAGGCTAGGGGAATGGGCTTAAAAATAATATCTTGTTGATTCTTGAGTCATGCCTACTCCTTTTTTTCTTCCCTTTTTCATCATAAATGTACGATGAAACAATTTAAAATTATCCCAGAAGAGGGGGCCTTTCTTGCTGGAATAGAGAAGGAGAGGGTTAGCAATAAGAGCTGCACTAATATTTAATGAAAAACAGCCCTAAAGTCTGTATCATTCATCCCTCTATCCATTTCATTAACATTTACTATGCAGTGACTATTTGTAAGTCAATGTGGTTGCCATTGAAGAAGATAAAAAGTTGTATAAGACAAGGCCCTTATACAAGGAGTTTACAGTGTGGCAGAGAATAAAAGAAATAAATATAATTCTTTAAAGTCTCCAAAATGCTTGAAAATATTGTTCATTTTATTCTCACAACAACCATGGAATGTAGGTGTTATTATTATCTCCATTTTGCAGATGAGGAAATTGAGGCAGTTAGGGCTAAAGGATCACCAAGTTAATAATTATCTGGGGAAAGATTTCAACTCAGACCTTGCTGACTTTAAGTCCAACACTCTGACACCTGTGCCTCCTAGATCTGTGAAAAGATACTTGGTCTGTGACTTCCCAGCCCCTCTAATTCTTTCTATTTCTCTCTTAATCCTGCCATCAATGTTAGCCCTGCCTCTGATGAGGTAGCCCAGGTCATTTCTGCTGGTCCTTGGCAGTGTGAGAGGCCAGGGGAGACCAGGTAGTAAGATCACATTACACAAAATTAGCATTTTCCTCTCTGGGAGAGGATGCCATGAGTTCCAGTAATAGCAAAGGGAAGAAAGAAGCACTTTGCAGCCACTTTTCTTCCTTAACTCTCATTATGCTTCCTCTTCTAGTTAATGAATTAAGGAATGAAGAAACACATGCATAAAATATTAAAAAAGCAAACTTAAGAACTCTGGGAGATGACTATGAATCACTACATAGAATTCCCAATCCCTCTATTTTTATCCACATGCATTTTTTATTTCCTTCACAGGCTAATTGTATACTATTTCAAAGTCTGATTCTTTTTGTATAGCAAAATAATTGTATGGACATGTATACATATATTGCATTTAACTTATACTTTAACATTTTTAACATGTATTGGTCAACCTGCCATCTGAAGGAAGGGGTGGGGGGAAGGAGGGGAAAAATTGGAACAAAACATCTTGCAATTGTCAATGCTGAAAAAAGTACCCATGCATATATCTTGTAAATAAAAAGCTATTAAAAAAAAAAAAAAAAAAAAAAAAAAAAAAAAACTTCTTTCAGAACACAGACTTGTATGCTGCTCTGTTATTCATCCAAATGATTTCTTGGTGTTAGGTAAATAGTCTTAAAAGAAAACAACAGCATTACTATAAATGACATCCTAAACAGAATTTGTGAAATTTCATTAATTCTCTGATCTCTTTTGTTCTTTCAGATGAATATTGTTATATTTTCTAGTTTTATAAAATAATATTTTGGAATTATTTGGAATAACTTAATTGGAATGACATTGATGTTTCTCATTTTTTTTTTCCTTTTTGATCTGGTTTTTCTTGTTCAGCATAATTGTGGAAATATGTACGGAAGAATTGCACTTGATTAACATTTATTAGTTTACTTGCCATCTAGGGGATGCATTTGGGGGAAGGGAGGGAGGAAAAAAAATTGGAACACAAGATTTTGCAAAGATGAATGTTGAAAATTGTTAAAAAAATTATCTATGCATGTATTTTGAAAATAAAAAGCTTTAATAATAAAAAAGAATTAAAAAAACCCAATATTCCAACAAACAAGTCTGAGTCTAAGAGGAGTAGTCTGTGCAAAATATTGATACCTATTATTGAGATATCAATAAAGATGACAGAAATCTTCCATTAGAGAGCTGAAAATTAGGCTCAGTATCACCTTTAAAGATCATCTAGTCTCATTTCCATTTTTACAGATCAAAAAATTAATATCCAAGATTAATTTATTTACCAACATTACATGATTTTTCTATGGAGGAACTGGATATCCCAGGATAGTGTTCTTTGCTTTATTCCCTTTGTTTTGGATTTCTAAGTCAGGATACTGTTGTCTTTTTAATTTTTGTTTTGTAGTAGTTATTTAGGTGGGGCAATTTGTGTTAAATGACTTTCCCAGGGTCACACAGCTAGGAATATTAAGTGTCTGAAGCTGAATTTGAACACAGATCTTCCTGACTTTAGGGCTAGTGCTCTATCCACTAAGCCAACAAATTTCAGATGAAAAAATGTGTTTTCCCAGACAAACCCGAGCATTATCTTCACCTAATTCAATTTTTATTTGAATGCTAAGTGATGAAATTCAATAATTAAAATAAAATTAAATACCAATCAGATGCATCTGTTACATGTTGGTGATCTCAAAGATACACCAGACAGTATTCTTATCCTTAAAAGGCTTATAATCTATGAGGTATAGAACAACAATGTCTATGTAGATATAATACAAGGTGTGGTAAGGGTAAGGACTGGAATTTTTCTTCCTTTATGAATTCACATCTGGCTCTTTATTTTCTTTGTTAGTTTCCATGTCTAAGATAGTAATTTCTGAACTTTGCTAATTGCATTGTCAAACCTGCTTTCCCAATGTATTTATATTGTAATTTTTTCATTATAAATAAATTATAGAAGGTGTCTCAAAAGTTCAAGCACAATTTTAAGCATTAATAGCTTTAAACTGTTTGTGGACTACATTATGTATGTACCTTGATTACTAAAAATAAAGAGAATTATAAATATATAGAGAAATATAATTTTTAAAGAATCAGATAAACATATAATTAAAAATGTTTTAAAATTATTTGACTTATTTATGGTGCATTAATTTTTACTCTCACTAATGGTGAGCATTACATGTAATATTAATGGTTATATTCACATGATTGCATATAATATTATTGTACATTTTTATTCTCACTACAATGTTAAATGTTATAAGATCAATGGGATTAAATGTTCATTTTTTTAAATTATTTGATGTTTTGTCTTACAAAATTCAAATAAGTATAACACAACTTGGAATTCCATATAATACAAGTATACATAAAATAAGGAGAAAAGAATCTCTACAAATTTTTCTACTACAACTTGAACAGGAACCGATACCTTCATCAGTTGCAATCATCAAAAACACTCATGGTAACATGAGTATTGTTTTGAAAGAAGTATAGGATCTCAGTAAGTTCTCTCTGTGATCCTCATGGTTGACTTGACATGAAATTTGTAGCTACTAGGATTCCCTCAAAAATTATTTGTTTCCTGAATCTAGCATGTTTTCCATTTACCATTACATTTTCCCAGAGGGGAGAAAATCTTCAGAGTCCATCAAAAATTTGGGGTAGATAATTTTTTTAAATTTTATTTTATTTAGAATTTTTTTCCACAGTATATATGCATGACTAATTTTTTTATAATATTATCCCTTGTATTCATTTTTCCAAATTATCCCCCCTCCCTCCACTCCCTACCCCCGATGACAGGCAATCCCACACATTTTACATATGTTACAATATAACCCAGATACAATATATGTGTAAATACCATTTTCTTGTTGCACATTAAGTATTAGATTCCAAAGGTGTAACCTGGGTAGAAAGAAAGTAGTGCTAACAATTTACATTCATTTCCCAGTGTTCCTTCTCTGGGTGTAGCTGTTTCTGTCCATCATTGATCAAATGGAAGTGAGTTGGATCTTCTTTATGTTGAAGATATCCACTTCCATCAGAATATATCTTCATACAACATTGAAGTGTACAGTGATCTTCTGGTTCTATTCATTTCACTCAGCATCAGTTGATGTAAGTCTCTCCAAGCCTCTCTGTATTCTTCCTGCTGGTCATTTCTTACAGAGCAATAATATTCCATAACCTTCATATACCATAATTTACCCAACCATTCTCCAATTGATGGACATCCATTCATCTTCCAGTTTCTAGCTAGGTAGATAATTTTTTGATGCTGAGGCTTATTTTGCCAAATAAGTCTAGAGTATCATGTGTTTATTACAATCTAAAAAGAGATCCTCTGACCTCATTGTTTCAGAAAACATTTTCACAATATCTCCTCAGAAAAACTCTGGCAAATAATTCATTATATTCCAAATGAATGAACATTTTATTTCTTTGTTCCTTCAAAAAAATAAAGCTTTCTATCTGCTTTGCTTTAAAAGAGTGTATAAATTCTTGATATTTTGGTCACAATTCAAAGTTTCCTTTAGTTATTTTTGGACATTATTTGTTTACATGTGATTTATCACAATATAAGAGTTTTGTTATTCTTCATACTTAGATATCCCATCTTTTTGTAAAAATGGATTTCTCCTGCTCAAAAGGACTCTTTTGACTTGGTACTAAATTTTCACCCCCGAAGAAAATAAGGACCAAAGAAAGTTCATCAGGTACAAGATGTAGACCACTGGTGGACAGAAGATAACACATTGTTCAAGTCACTCAGCCATAATAATCATTTCCTTCCCCTGTGTTACTTTTGTCCATTAATTATCTCCTCCACAAGCATCATCTCCTCCCCCAGAATCACATCCTCCACAAGAATCACCTCCTCCAAAGGCATCACCTCCCCCACAGTAATCTATTTCACAAGCATTACCACCTCCCCAAGAATCACCTCCTGTACAAGCATCACCTCCTCCCCAGGAATTATCACCTCCACAAATAATACCTCCTCCATAGGAATCAACTATTGTACAAGAATCACCACCTACCCTGGAATCATCTGCTTTACAATAATCATCTCTTCCCCAAGAATCACCTCCTGTACAAGCATCACCTCCTCCCCAGGAATTATCTCCTCCACAAGTAATACCTCTTCCATAAGAATCAACTATTGCACAAAAATCACCATCTCTCCTGGAATCATCTGCTTTATAATCATCATCTCCTCCCCAGGAATCAGCTCCTCTAAAAGCATTACCTCTTCCCCAGGAATCAACTCTTCCACAAACATTATCTTCTCCCCAGGAATCATTTCTTCCCCCAAGACTACAAATTCCTGATGAATTATGCTTTTGACTGGTATTGTGTGGAGTTTTAGGGCACAAAAAACAGCGCAATAAAAGACAAAAAATAAATGCAGCAGGAATAGCAATAATCATTATAATAAAAATAGAATCCATGTTCTTCAGCACGTAAACCCTTTCAAATTTAAAGAAACATCAATAAAGAGAGCATAGTCTTGCCTACTTATATAATTAGGTACCAATTTTTTTCTTTCTTCCAGTTGTAGTTGTTTCTCAAAGCCCTCATAGTCACTTGTCCCTGGATTTTATTGTTCATAACCAATATGTTTTCATTTCTTGTAAATGTTCACATTTCCCATTATTCAGAGATTCTTCCTTTGGTAGAAACATCCGAAAAACAAAACCACAGAAATAATATGGAAATTAGATTTAGGGAGAAAAGTGTGTATCAAGTATATAAAAGTTATTTGAGCATCTACATTAATAAGTTTCTTAAAATGCCATTTTTCAAATCAAACAAGCAAGAATCAATTTGCTTTCCAATTTTTGTCCAACTTAGTGCTCAATCTACAAAGGAAAAATGAAATTTAGTCCCTCTCCTTCTGGGGGAAAATCATAAACAAATATAAATGGAGATAAAATAAAAGTAAATTAGGTACTATTATAATGAGAGAAGGCAGTGGAAGCTAAGGGTATAGTGATGAGCAATATTGTGGTTATAGGAGAAGGGAAACTAACTACTAAGGTTTTTAAGCTGCAGGTGGCATTTGATCTAAGGTTTAAAGGCAAACCAGAGATTCCAAGAAAAAAAAAAAGAGTCAAGAAGGGAATCCATTCGAAATCAGGGCATAATTAATGTTTAAGCACAGATTTGGGAGATGGAATATCAAGTGTGAAGATGAGCACAAAAGTCAGTATTGCTGGATTGTAGCATTTATAGAGAATACTAATGTGTAATAAGCCTGGACACGTAGGAATGCAGCTAGGGTGCAAAGAGTTTTAAATGTCACATTTTACTTTTTTAATTTTTTTCTATATAATTGTATTTTATTATACTTCCAATTACATTCAACATTCAATCTTGTAAGATTTTGAGCTCCAAATATTTTTCCTTCTTTCCCCTACCCCCAAGACAATAAACAATCATATATGCTATAATATGCAATCATTATTAAACATATTTCCACATTCAGAATAAAAGAGAAAATCCTAAGAAAGAAAAAACATAAGCAAAAAAGGTGAAAATAATATACTTCAAACTGCATTCATTTTCCTAGTTTTTTTCTCTGAATATGGTCAGCATTTTCCATCACGAGTCTCTTGGAATTGTCTAGGATTATTTCATTGCTGAGAAGAGATAAATCTATCATAGGTGAACATTTCACAATATTGCTATTACTATGAACAATGTTCTCCTGGTTCTGAAGAACTGTAAATATCAAAGGATGAGGTGGCATCAAGATGGGAAAATAATTGGTAATTTTGCCTTAACTCCTTCACATCTACTTAAGTTACACAATAACTTATGAAGTGCATGCACCAGGCTGAATACACATAAAGAGGAAATTCAATAAAGAGTTTAAACCATAGAGGGGAGAATGAGGGCAAATAGGAAAAAAAAAAACTTCATTTTCACCTAAATCAGTTTGAGAAGGGAAGAACATATACACACAGCATTGGATAGAGAAATTCATCTTACTCAACAAGGTAATATAAGAAGAAAGGGTTAACAAATAGGAGAGACAATTACAGGGAAGGTATTTTGAGGAAGGCAGTGGTCAGAAACATAGCAGATTCTTCAGGAAGGTAAAAAATAAAATAAAGATAGTAGAATGTATAAGCGACTAGGATGGAGGAAAATTCAAAATAGCAATCATATCTTTATGAGTGGAATGAATTAATTCATAAAATGAAAGAGAACACCAGAATGGAAGAGAAATCTGAATCTAACAATACATTGTTTTTATAAAACAGTCCTGAGGCAGAAAGTTTGAATTAAAATAAAAGGCTAGAGCAGAATCAATTATTCTTCAGCAAAAGAAAAAAGAGAGTAATCATGATCTCAGGCAAAGCAAATCCTTGTCACTCCCTCCCCCCCCCAAAAAAAAATTATCTAAAGGAAAAAAAAAAAAACAAGGAAACTATATCTTAGTAAAAAGTACCATAGATTAAAATTTTATATCAATATTGAACATATATGCACCAAATGGCATAGCATCCGAATTGGGTGGGATGGGGAGTTAAATGAGTAATAAGTGGTGATAAACAGTAAAACTGTACTATTGGAAAACTTCAATTTACCCCTCTCAGACCTAGATGAATCTAACCATAAAACAAAGAAAAATGTTTAGGGTGAAAATGCAATTTAAAAAAAACAGTCCTCTGAAATGAAAAAAGGAGTAAACCTACTATATATTGTACAAGATATCTTGACAAAAAAATAGTATTATATGAGAGTATGAAAACCTCAAAAAATGTCCAAGAATATAAATATGAAGTACATATTTTCCTAACAATAAAAATCACATTCATACAAGCCTTTGAAATATAATTGGAAATTAGATAATCTAATGAATGAGTAGGTGAATGAAATGATAGAAAAAATCAATACTTTCAATAAGGATAATGCTATCAATGAGAAAACCTTCCAGAATTTGTGGACTGCAGCCAAAGCAAGACTTAGGTATGTTGCTAAAATCTTCCTTGATAGAGGGACAGACAAAGGAGAAGGAGAAAGATGGAGAAAAAGAAAAGAGGAGACACAGAGAGAGAGACAGAGAGAGAGACACACACACACACAGAAAGAGAAAGAGAGAGAGATAGAGACAGAGACAGAGACAGAGAGAGACAAGCAGTAAGGAGGAAAGAAGGGAAATTAGATTGATGAATTGGCCATACAGCTAAAATTATTATATTAACAACAAATTAAAAATTCCCAGAGATTCAGCAAGATAGAAAAGCTGGAAATCTAATAATAATGCAAGCTAAAGCAGAGAAATGACTCATTGATAAAACTCAGAAATAATCAATTAATTATGGGCTAATTTTTTTTTTAATTTTTAAATAAGAAAACCAAATTATTAGCATCAAAAATTAAAAAGGTAAATTTACAGCCAGAAGATGAGATAAAAACCATTTTTCATGACTATTTATGATGTGCATCTAATATATATCATTAAAATTGAACATCTAAATAAAATATATAAATATTTACAACTATATAAATTTCCTAGAATAGGTGAACAGGAAAAAAACAATATTTATTTATTTCTACCTTAGAAAAAGAGTTTTAATAAGTCACTACTAAACAACTGCAAATCTATTAGGTACAACTTGCTACTCTTTTTTAAATATATAATAAAATATTGAATAACTTTCTTTTTTTTCCTCTCCTTTTAACTTCATCCTAGAAGTGACTACCATTATACATAAATATGCATATATATATGTATGTAAAACCATTCCAAAAATGCTTCCATTTATCAGTTCTTTCTCTGATTGTAGATATCATCTTCCTTCATATATCTTTTATAGTTAATTTGGATATGCATAATAGTAAAAATGACTATTTCGCTGAAAGTTATTCTTAAAACAATATTGTTGTTACTCTAAACAATGGTCTATTGGTTTTGCTCATTTTGTTCTTCATTATTTAATGCAATTCTTTCCATGTTTTTCTAAAATCTTTAAGTTAATAATTTTTTATAGCATGATGGTATCCCATCAATTAATTCAACCATAATCCAATTAAAAGGAATCCCTTCAGTTTCCAGTTCTTTGTCACCACAAAGAGAACTGTCGTAAATATTTTAAAATATAAAGATTACTTTCCTTTTAGTGGTATTGTTTACTCAAGCTGTATGGGCATTTTAAAAATTTTCTGGGTATAATCCCAGATTACTTGCCAAAATGAATGCCAAAATAGTTCACAGTTCTGCTAACAACAAATTTGTGTTCCAGTTTTCCACACCATCTCCAATATTTGCCATTTTTCCCTTCTGTCATTTTAACTAATCTGATAGGTATAAAATGATATCTCAAAGTGGTTTTAATATTCATATCTCTAATCAATGTGATTTAGAGAAGTTTTTTCATATGACTATTAAATTGTTGGTTCTTTGTCTATCAATTGGACAATGACTTTTATTCCTACAGGTTTATCTAAGATCTTTTTATATTTAAGATATGAAATCTATGAGATAAACCATCTATACATTTCCCCCTCACCAATATTCTGCTTTCCTTCTGTTCTTTTCTACCTTGATTTACTTGTACAAAATCTTTTATTCATAATGCAAATGAATAACATATTCAAAATCTGATAGGCAGTATGTTCACTGTTCTTCACATTCCCTTTATATTCAGGCCATGTTTCCAATTGGACCTTAACTTGGTATAAGATGTTCTTTGCTAATACTGCCATACTAGTTTCTAGTATTTCTGACAATCTTGACAAATAAATGAATTTTTATCCCTCAAACTTATCTTTATATTTGTCAAAGTTCATTATAGTTATTGACTCCTGTAAATTGTATTTCTTCTCCGTTTGATTTAGCTACCTTTCTATTTCTTAGGGAGGACCAAATAATTTTAGTAACTACTGCTTTATAATTTGGTTTAAGATCTGTCACTGCTAAACTTCCTTCTTTTCCTTTTTTATTTCCTTTGCTAATCTTTACTTTTTGTTCTTTCAAATGATTTTTATTATTATTTTATAGCATAAAAATGTTGGTAATTTGGTTGGAATTACTTTTAAAACATATGTTAATTTAGTATACTGCATATTTTATTACATATTCAGTATTGTTAATTCTTGCTGATGGTTTTAGGTAAATGCTTTTTATCAATTTAAGAAAGTATATGTATACTTTTATACATTATATTATGTGTTTTTAATAGAAATGGGTGTTGTACTTTATCAAAAGCTTTTTCTGCATCTATTGACATAGATATATGATTTGTTACTTTTATTGTTGATATCAATTATGCTAATAGTTTTCCTTACATTAAGTCATCATTGCATTCCTGGTATAAATCTCCCATGAACAAAATGTATTATCTTGAACATTTATTGTACTCTCCTTGTTAGTATTTTATTCAGGATTTTTACAGCCACGTTCATAAATGAAATTGATCTACAAATTTTCTGTTTTTACTGTTCCTGACTTAGATATCATTATCATACCTGTTTTATAAAAAGTAGGTTGATACCAAAAGCAAATTAGAAAAACAAAGAATAGTCTTTCAGATTTAGAGAAAAGGGAAGAATTTATAATCAAATAATAACTAGAGAAATTATGAAATTAAAATGGATAATTTTGATTACTTTAAATTATAAAGTTTTTTTTTGCACAAAATCAGTGTAATCAAGTTTAAAAGAGAGGCATAAAGCTAGGCAACATTTTTTACAATCAGTGTTTCTGATAAAAGTTTTATTTCTCAAATATACAAAGAACCTAGTCAAATGTATAAGAATATGTCATTCCTCAATTAATAGTCAATGATTATGAGCAGGCAGTTTTAGAAGAAAAAATTAAAGTCCTCTATAATTATGAAAAATACTCTAAATTACTGTTTTATTATTGATTAATGAAATGCAAATTAAAATACTCTGAGATATCATCTCATATGTATCAGATTGACTAAGATGACAGAAAAGGGAAATTATAAGTGTTGGAGAGAATGTAGGAAAATTGGAACATATGCATTGTGGGTGGAGTTGTGAGCTGATTCAACCATTCTGGAAAGTAAGTTGGAACTATGCCCAAAAGATTATAAAATTTTGTATAATCTTTTATCCAGTAAAACCACAATTACATCTCTATCCAAGGATATCATAAAAAGTAGAAAAAGACCCACAGAAACAAACAAACAAAAATGTTTATAGCAGCTCTCTATAAAGAATTGGAAAATGAATGGATGCCCATCAACTAGGAAATGGCTGAATAATTGTAACATATGAATGAATATGTGATGATGGAATACTATTGCTTTATAAAAAATGATGGGCATGAAGATTTTAGGAAAAAACATGGAAAGACTTATATGAACTGATGCTTAGTAAAGTGAATAGGACCAGGAGAATATTGTATACAATGTCAGCAACATTGTGTGATGATCAGCATTGATAAATTTAGTTCTTCTCAATAATGCAATGATCTAAGACAATTCCAAAAGACTCATGATGGAAAATGCTAATCACATCCAGAGAAAGAAGCATGGAATCTGAATGCAGATGGAAGCATACTATTTTCACTATTTTTGCTGATTAATATAGGATATGATTAATGTAGAAATATGTTTAATATGAATGTACATGTATAACCTAATTCTGATTAAATGCAATCTTGGAAGAAGGAAAATGGAGGTAGGGAGAAAAAAATAGAAACCAAAATATTATAAAAATAAATGTTGAATATCATATTTACATGTAAATGGAAATAATAAGTGGTATAAATGGGGAAAAAGTGTAATTGTTCATTTGATAAAACAACGAAAAATGTCATGAATAGTACAAGTTTCATTATCCCCTTGGGCATCTGGAAAGCTGAGACTAACCAGAGAGAAAATTATTTCATATTTTTATTTTAAAAATATGTGATATATCACACTTACGCTTTCACTGGGGCCACACAATGCCAAACATGGGGGATAAACGGCTTACAAGACTGTTTCTTCTTACTGTGCCTCAAACATTTTTGACTCTTTTCTCCTGTGCTTCACACAGATGGCAAATATTCTCACACATTTACAGTAAAAATCCTTTTAACAAAGTAAAAAACAAAAAATCAAAAAAAAAAACAAAAAAACAAAAAAACAGAAAAAGAAACATATTCATTTACCTAGACACTAATTTCCTTATTTGTAGGACTCAAGGTTTGAATTATATTATCCCTTCAATTGTCAAATTCTGAATCTATGAATCTATGCATCTCAGAAATGGAAACAGAAATTAGCCTATGCAATGATGTGATTATTTCCAGGAGCACTCTCCACTGAGTTCTGTTCATTCACTTTGGTTGACTCTGAGCTGAGGGAAGTCCTGGTGCATGCGTCTCCAGCCTGCTTTTTGCTCTTCAGTTTTTTGGCAGTTATGGAAAACAGCACCCCCCAGTCAGAGAGACGGCTAGAAAGCAAGTAGGAATCTAGGTACTATCTTACCTGCAGCAGCAGACACTGGCCTCTCAGAGTGTAGCAGAAGGCAAAATATGGCTTTGAAAAAGCAAGGAGTATGAGGAGGGAGGCTGTCTTCCTTAATTAATAGCAGTTTAAAAACTTCAGTCACATGTGAGAGATTTGTTTTAGTAGAAGGCCTCAATCAGCTTTTGTTCCACCCCTTCTGAGAAAGGTGCCTCCCATTTTGGACAGGAAATTACACTCTTTCTTTTTCTGATTATACAACCCACAAAAAATGGGCTGGTCTTAGAGCCAGAAAGTGCAGCTTTAAGTCCTGCCTCTAATATCCACTAGCTTTTTATCCCCAAGCAAGTCACTTCTCAGTGCTCTAGGAAACCGATACGTTTTTTGAGGAAGTTTCCTCATCTGGGAATTCCCTGTACAAATGAAATCACAGGTCTGCTGCCACACTCAAGAAAACCAACAGTAACCCATAAACTCCCTCCTTCCCGGATGTCAAATAAAACTGAATGTTTCTGTCAAAGTTACCTGAGGATCTCTTTCCTCCCAGAAAGAGTTTACTGTCTTCTTTTATTGGATGGAAGGAAGCAGATTTCTCTGAAGGTACTTGATAGAGTAGGGTATTGGGGTACCCAGAAATCCCCCAAAATTGTGACTCATATTTGGTGGAAATTTGCTAGGGTTTAAAACTTGCAATCCTTCTGCCAGTGCTAGAGCTTTCCACAGTCTTACTTTGCCTGGCTCTGCTTGTTATAATTTTGTAGATTGGACTGAAAGAAAAGACTGAGAGAATGGACATCAAAATAATATCTTGTTTATACCTGAGTCACTTTTACTCCTTTTTTTATTTCTTTCAGTATAAATTTATAAAATAATTAAATTGAAAATTATCAACATAAGTAAAATAATTTTTTAAAATTATCATTAAAAACCACAAAAAAGAGGGCTTCTCTTGCTTGAATAGAGAGAAGTTAGCAATGAGGAGTGCACTAATATCTAATAAAAGACAGCCCTAAAGTCTGCATCATTCATCTCTCCATTTATTTCTCAAACATTTACTATGCATTCACTATTTCTAAGGCAATGTACTTGCCATTGAGGAGATTAAAAAAGACGTATGAGACAAGACCCCTGCATTCCAGGAGTTTAGAGTGTGGCAGAGAAGATAAGAAATAATAAATATAGTGCTTTAAGATCTCCAGAGTGCTTTGGAAACATTTCATTGTATTCTTATAACAACCAAGGTGCTATTATCCCCATTTTATTGATGGGGAAACAGGCAACTGGGGCTACAGACAGGATCATCCATTTAATAAATGCTATTGAGAGGAGATTTGAACTCAGGTGTTCCTGACTCTAAATGCCCTTTACCCTGTGTCTCTTAGCTGGCTGTATGAGAAGATAGTTGGCCCCTCTAATTTTTTCCATTCCTCTCTCACTTCTGCTACCACTCTTAACCCTGCCTCTGATGACGCTTTCCTAGTCATTTCTGCTGGTCCTTTGCAGTGTGGGAGACCAGGGGAGAACAGGTTCACATTACACAGAACTATTATCTTTCTCTCTGGGCGTCTCAAATGGGGAACTCCCTGGATTCCAGTAATACTAATGGGAAGAGAGTCACTTTTTTGTCTTATTTCCTATGATGCCTCCTCTTCTATTTCTTTGGTAGGTTTTTTTTGTTTGGTTTTTGAGGCAATTAGGGTTAAATGACTTGCCCATAGTCATACAGAAGGTAGGTATCTGAAGTTAGATTTGAACGCAGGCAAGAATTCCTGGTTCCAGTGCTCTGTCTACTGTGCCTCCTGGTTACTATCTAGGTCTTGTTTTCACTCATCACTTTTCTGAAGTGTCTTCTTTTTATAAACATTTATATCCTAATGGGTTAGTGGCCTAACTTATCCAACAATAATAATTAATAATAATAATTAGCATTTGTGTATTATTTGAACATTTGAAAAATACATTAAATGTTTTATAACCAACCTATGCATTTAAAAATAGAGAATTACCCAAAAAAGTACAAAATATTCAGACTAACTGAACATGAAACAATACAAATTAAGTCACAAAGATGATATGAAAGAGAAACACAATTGTGTCCAGATGTTTTTATAGGTGAAATTCATCAAATGCTTAAAAAGCAAATAGTATTTTCTGCTACTCATATTATTCTCAAAAATTTTTAAGGAAAACATTATTCCAAGCTTCTATTAGGAGAACACTAGACATCAATCTAGTCAGAAAAATATAAAACAGGAAAAAAGAGAACTAAAAGTCATTACTACTAATGAATTATAATTAAAAATATCTAAATAAAAGCCTTAATAAAAAACTACAGAAATATTTTTAAAGTATCATTTAAAGTTGGATTTATTCCAGGAATAAATGTTTCTACATGAGGAATATAAATTAATATAATCATATTTAAAGCAAAAACACTCCCAACAATATGGAAATTAAGTTATAAAAATATCTTTAAAAACAAATTGATAGTCCTCAAGTTAAGAACTCTGCGCCATACTCTTCTCCATTATACAGCTGCCAAATAGTAAACACCAGTGTAACCATGCCATGTCCTAGACTCAATATGCTTCTGTGAGTCTGTATTGACTAGAAAAAAATGCAAAGTTCTGAACTTGGTGTTTAAAACCTTTCTCCATTAGCCTCCGACCTTCCTTCTATTCACTACATATTATTCCCAGTAATAGTCTTCAATTTTCTTCAAATTGAGCAAATAGCTCTTTCCTGCACAAAACAGTCCATTCCTGCCTCTATGTATCTGCATAAGACTTGCCCTGCAACTCTGGAATGCATGTTCTCTAATATAATTTCTTTCAAAGGACAGGGAGGGGCCATGTAATTCTTTCTAGACTGGTGACTCCATCATGTTATAAAACTAAGGTGGCCCAATCTACCTGATTTTCAGGACATACTCCCAGGAACTATTTTGATTTTAAAAGATCAGAATGTCTTTTCTTGCTTATTGAAGGAAGGTATAATCATTAGTGTTTTTCACAGGTGAATAAACATTTAAAAAATGTGGAATTAGATTGAGTTTAATCCATCTCTCCTAGAACATAGGTAAACTCTTATTTAGCTTCCATTATCACTTAATCTTGCAATATTAGGGGAAAAGTGTCAATGTTCAAAACTCTTAACAATATATAGGACAATTATTGTGCTTAATGAAGAAATCTAGCCAAGTACAATCCATCTGACAATTCCATAATGTCCTCCAAATTAGGAACTCTGTTTTCAGCTCCAGGATCTCTTCCTTTATGACAATTGACTGTTCCATAGACATCAGAAGGGATGCAAATGAATTCTGAATAATCCTGGATAAGATGTCACATAAAGGAAAAGAAATTCCTTTGGTTGGGGGATGAATGGGAATTAGAATGTTGACCAGTAGGTCTTACAATAAGAGAAGCTTCCCTATGGAAAGTGGCCAAAGTAAAGTTTGGGATACTGTCTTGGTGTTGATTCCATGGGGTTTTGTTGTAGCTAGACCAGCAGAGAATACAAAAAGTAACTAATATAATAGCAAATAAAGTCAGAATCATCCCTATTATCATGGTTTCCATAGTCTCTGAAGTGCAGGATTTCTTGGTATCAATATGATCTCAATAGCTTTCTTGCTTCATTCTGTGGTCCAGCATATTAATTAATGGAAAAACACTTTTATCTTTCCTCACTGTGTGTATTCTTTTATTGGCCAGTGGTTCATCTGCTTCCGAGACCCCACAACTCACAGCTGCTCTATTTCTGTTGCCTATGTCCAAAAAATCCAGAAGAGTTTCATGAAAACTGAGGTCAGTCTCATTCATCAGGGTAAAAGAATCATCTGTAAAAAGACATCAAAATAGTCATCATATTCAAATTGGGTATACTGATTTATAATAGCATGTTCATGTTTGTTCTCATGGCTCAGGTTAAAGGGATTTCCTGGGTGGGGGATTTGTAGAAAACTGGTACTCAGGAAAATTATATAATCATCAGATTTATTGTTATACAACACAGTAAACAGGCCAAACAAAACTATATAAATATACAGTATCAATGTATAAATTGATACAAAAAACTTTCCCCAGCCTAAAAGAGAGAGAAATTCTGGGGAGGAAACAACCCAAGTTGCTGTTTAGGTGGCAAGATAGTAAATCCAATCAACAGACTATAATCCTTAATCTCCAGACACAGAGTCTATACTGGAAAAGTATAAAATATGGTCATTAGGACCACCTAGACTAAATGACTCCTCTCTATTGGAGTACTATTATTTTAAATGTAATATCAAACAATATAAAATATACAATTATCACACAATAATACCAATTCCATTCTTTTGCTACCACAATAGTATGATTTCTTTTTCTCAAAAAAGGGGCAATATCATTTTTTACCCTTTTTGGGGGAAAGAGTATTGGGCTGGAAATAAGGAGATCTACACTATAGCTTTAGATTGCTAAAGTGACTGAGATAAACCACTTCCTCTTTCCCACATCAGCTGCCTTGCTAAATGCTGTTGCCTCAGTCACAAATTACTTTGTGTTTATTTCTATACAGAGACACATTTATGTGTACAAGTTTATTCATCAATTTATCTACATATATGCACTCATATATACATGTATCTTTATATAAATGTTTATGTATAAATGTATATTTATACATATTATAATGTATTTATGTATTATTTTGTTATTTATGTATTGTTTATTAATTACACATTATAATGTATTTATGTATAAATGTTTTACATATTTATATAAATGTTTACATATTTATACATGTGTATGTTACTCCATCCAATAGACAATAAGTTTCACTTGTTGATTTTATCAGCTCCCATGGATTTAATTACCATCACAATATTGATGATTCTCAAATCTACCTTTCCTGCTTCAATCTCTTTGCTGATCTCAAATCTCACATCTTCAACTGCCTTTTAAACATCATGAACTGGATTTCACTAAACAGCTTAAACTCAGTATGTCTGAGGCAAAATCCATTATTTTTCTCCCTTAAACTTTTTCTTTTATTATCCCTATTGCTATAGAAAGCAATGCCATCTTCCTAATCCCTCAAAGCTGCAATCAAGGAATCATTCTGGATCCCCTCATTTTCTCTCACCTCCCATATCAAAGCAATGGTCAAGGCTTCTTTTTGTAACTTCTCTCAAATATATCCCCTTCTCTCTTTTGACACAGGCAGCACTTAACTTCAGGTTATCATGACCTTCTGCCTTGATTTTTATAACTGCCTTCTCTCTTTCTTCAGTCCAATCTATCTTCTATTAAGCTACCAAAGTATTTTTCCTGAAGTACAGATTCAATCATTCTACACCACCATTCAAAAAACTCAATGGCTTTCTATAACCTCCAGAATCAAATACCAAATACTCTATTTGACATTGAGTGCTTCATAACCTTCTCCCCTCCTATTTTCAAGTCTTTTTAAGTTTTATTCCCTCCATGCATTTTCTGATTGTCCATGAACTACAGACTCCAACTTTGAGTACTGAGCATTTTCTTTGTCCATCCCTTATTCCTGGAATTCTCTTTCTTCTCAATACCAACCAGTGACATCATTGGTTCTTTTAAGAATCAACTAAAATTCTACCTCCTACAGAAAGTCTTCTCCAACCCTTTTTTAATTTCAATGATATCTCACTTTTAATTATTTTCTATTTGTCCCATCTATTGCTTGCTTCGTATATATTTGTTTGCATATTCAATCCTACATGAGAGTATAAGCTTCTTGATTTTAATTTGTTTTTTTTTTAATCCCCAAAGCTTAAAGTAGTGTCTGACACATATGCTTTATAAATGTGTATTGAATTGAACTGAAATTGAATCATTGAGGTCAAGAATTATTTCAAACACTCCACATAGCACCTGATACCAATAATTATAAATTATCTAGCTTAACCCCATCAGAATAGAACTAATATTAGATTAGAACTAATAATAAATTAGAACTAAATGATCACAAAACTAAAAATGAGCACATAATAGCACAATGTGATAATATCATACTCTGATTGAGAAGGACTGAAAAGGCTTCTAGACTTGTCACTATGTGAAAACTGGGAAAGAAGATAAAAGATGATAGAGAAAACATATTATAAAAGAATGCAGATAAATCTCAAGAGTACGGGGGCTAAAACAGGAACAAACCATAAGAGAGGGAAAGACAGAAGAAAACAACCAAGACAATTTGCCCTAAATCTGAAAGCTGGAATAGATTTAGAGGGAGTTGTTATTAGAACTTTATGATAGCCATTGAGTAATCAGATTTAGAGTTATACTTTAAGGAAGCAAGACCTGAGAGGAACAAAGTTGAGTCACTTCAAAATTGAATATAGAAGAAAAGTTCATATGTTTTTATGTAGTTGCACTAATTGCCATTTTGCAAATTATTATAAAATGGATGACTGTGGAAGCTTAAAATAAAAGAAGTACATTAGGAAAAAGAAAGATGTGTGACTCAATTCATTCCCCCCAAATAAACACCATGAGGTAAACCACAGAAAGAAATGCCCTTCCTTCTGCATGTTGTTATCTCTGTGTGGTATCAATCACAAGAACTTTTTTTCATTAGCCAAACACAAAATCAGATATAGTTAGGTTTTATGCTTTGACTTAAGGACCATTCACACCTAAGTCTGAAAAAATCCATATGTTTTTGCAGCTATATTCCTTTGAGGAATTCTTAGATGAAGTGGAGGGAAGACAGTGATAAGAGGAAGTATAAATTGAATATCCAACTTCTGAATTTTAAGAGACCTGAGCCCTTAAAAAAACCATGGTTAGCCAGGACTTCTAAGGGAATTTCTAACTTTAAAAGGGTGAGATAACTCTTGATAGACTGTGATTTCCCTGAGTCAGTTTAAGAATTTTGTGACACACAGAAAGAGTTCAATTTGAATCAAGATTTGACATAGAAATTACAAGAGATGATATTATGTTAATCAATCAATGGATCAATGGAAAATATAGTTTCCCACTGAAGAAAGGTGATAGCCCCACTGCTCCCTGCAGGATAAACCATTTCTAAAATGTTGTGTTCAGTATTGCATTTTAGGAAAGGTAACAGTGTTTGAAACAAAGTAAGCACTTGTGGTTTTTCACTTGACTCGATTTTGACAAGCTGGAAGATTTCCAGGGAGTGGACTCAGAGGGAAAGAACATGAGACTCTTCATTATCCTGACTGCCCCTTCTAAATATGAGGCTAAAAAATATTTTCTCAAATACCACACATTGATACTTTCTTTTTTAACTAAGTGAGCCAAGCAGCTAGTTGGTAACTAAGTGGTGAAATTGATAGAGCCCTGAGCCTAGAATCAGAAAAAATTAAGTTCACATCTGACCTAAAGTCACTTGCTTTAACTTGACTTAACTTCCTTAGTTTCTTCATCTGTAAAATGGTGTAACAAGAGCACTCGGTTCTTGGGATTATTGTGAGAGCAGAGTAAAATAATATTAGAAAAACCTTTAGCAACCTTTAAAATACTAGCTATTATTACACTATTATCATTATTGTTATTCTAACAATTACTATTTGCTTTCCAACATGAGAATCTGCAGAATCCAATACTAGAGTTGAGGTGGAAAGGATCTTTATCTGTCATTATATTGACTAACAAATATTTCTGACTTTCCCCTCCTTTTGCTGGTGTGCTCATGATCATAAGTTCCATAACAGAAATGACTATTTTTCTTTCTCACAGATCCTAGTATCTGTCACAGTGCTCTGCACAGAGATGACACATAATATTTATTAAATCTTTAACATTTCATGGAAACTAATGTTACCTTTCTTCCAGAGGCCCCAGATTTTCTGTAAAATCTGAAAAAGTTTACTTTAATACTTTAGTCTATATTTAGACATCCCGGGACCCAAGACAAAGTCCAATGAAATGCTTAGCCTAGTGCCTGCTATATAGCTAAGAGGTTCTGCCTGGTTGGGTGTGGCTGGCAGAGAAAGACTGAAGTATTACCCTGAGACAAACAGGGAAGGGCACTGATGGGGATCACTTTAACTTTATAGTCCCACCTTGCTCTGTCCAGCCAAGAAATCCAAATTATATCAAACCCCTGAGACCTATTCTTTGTAGAGGTCTTGGGTTGTCCAGATATGACAGGATATATTCTGTCAGAAATCCCACTCGTGTGTCTGAGGTTAAATTTCCCCTATAAAATCTGTCCATGGCTCATGGTCAGCTTTGCTGATCTCCCCATGTGGGTTACTCTTTTGACCCGTAACCATGCTTCATAATGTCTCTCTTCTCAACTGCTCCCACTTCATATTTACCATTCCTGGTGTCTATTGTATCTCTGTATTTGGTCTGTAACTTCTTCTCCTAAATAAACCTACCTTTTGCCAAGAAGAATGACCATTCTGAATTCACATTATCTGACCCCAACATTTAGTGCTTTCCTACAACAACCACATAATTTATTATATCAACACGTTACCTTAATAAATGATGTTAATATAAAACATGAGATCCTCAAGAACTAATTGCCTTAGGAGACTAAAGACTGAGGGCTTTGATATTACTTTCTGATCAGCAGAATGCAAACAACATTGAAAAGCTTCTGATTCCCTCTGAATTTTGGCTGGCACAACATGCAACAATTGCTCTTTTATAACTCAGGAAGGAAATATTTGCTCAATTGCATCAACTCTCAGTGTCTTTTATTATTTTTTCTCTTCTATGACTATGCAAATCTGATTTTATTAATCACACCCTTTTTTTCTTTTTTTAACAAAAAATTTCCTGAGTACTAACTTCAGTGAGATCAGTCCTAGAATAACAATCTAGCAGTATTACAATAGCCTAGTTAAAACCATTTATTCCTTCAAAACTGGATGCTGCAAAATTATGATCACCTAACAAGAGGCATAAAAATGAATCTCCTTCCAATTCCTCTAAAAATTATGTGTGTGTAGAACATTGCATTTAATGTCAGACTTTTCAAAGAGTTAGTTTGCTGAATTGTTTGTTCCTCCTTTTGTTCTTTCTTTATGACATTGCCCTCTGAGTGGAAGAATACATTGGGAAATGTAGGTGAAACAAAAAAATATCAATAGAATGTTATGTATTTCTGTCTTCCCATCTTAATTATTTTGCTCCTTCCAAAAACAATCTTTCACATAGCTATTGGTGGATTCTTTATTCCATATAGATCTGGTCATCTCATTTCCTACTTAAACATCTTCAGGAGCTTCCAATTGCCCACCAAATATAGTCCTTTGCTTGGAATTCAGCATCTTTCCCAATCTCATATTACTTTCCATTCTTTCTATGCTCCAATCACATTGGAATAACCTGTTTCAAGATGTACCTTATTTTAATACTTCTGTGTCTCTAATAATGCTAGGGAATAGCCTGACATTTGGGACTCAATATTGTCATGACATGTCTTTCAGTTTTCATGATACATATTTTTCAGTGGTCTCCAATTGTTGACAAATTGTATTAAGATACAGAAGGGTAATTTTCCACTTTCCCTGGACTTTGCCTTTGAGAGACAAACTTATTGACCTACTAGAAATGGAAAGCTGTTAAGTTGATAGTCACTTTTTGGTGCATACATGCAGGCTAATAATAGCCATTCTAGTTCATTGTGTATGTATGCTGACTTCCTTCCAGTGCTTGGAGCAGGATATCCTTTAACATCATGTGTGTGTTTTAATCCCCTGGCCTAGAACAAAAGCAATCACGATTTCTAGAAAAGGTTTGTTGAGCTATCTGGGGAGAAGTGTAGATCTCGGAGACTATGAACTGTTCTCTATTTCTGATTATCAAAATTTCCTTTATATGGATTGTTTGTAAATCCATATATATTGGTAGTTTCAAGAATTTCCCCTTATACTTGTTCTTGTCAGAATACGTTTTTTATCATAATTAGTGTGTTTATGATCAGGGATCATAGAGGGAGTCTTATAAGACAAAAAAGTCACGTTTCATGTTTGTTTTGTGGGGGTTTTTTTGTTTGTTTTTGTGCTTTGATTATCTTCAAAATAAGAAAGAAAATAAAGGGGGAAAGTAATACACTGAAGTGAAGGGGAGAAAGGGAAAGGAAGGTGATGGAAATTATCTCACATAATTTGGCTAGACAACCAGAAGATTCTACAAAGAAAGAGGATAGAAGGGAACAGGTAACACTTGAACCTCACTTTCATGTGAACTGGTTAAACAAGAGAATACCCATACACACACACACACACACACACACACACATTCACACACACACAAACTCAGTATGGGATATAGAAATATATTTCACTCAATAGGGAAATAGTAAGGAAAGGGGAGAAGGAACAGAGAGAGGAAAAGTATATTAAAGATTAGGATTAATCCCTAAACAAAACAAAGTCTAACCATAGAGGATGTAATTCAAAGAGTAATTTGAAGAAGGAAAAAAAAAGAAAAGAAAAGACCCTGACTTTGCACTCTAGACAAGGGAAAGTTAAAAGACAACAAAGAAGTAGAAGCAGATTGCCTCAAACCCAAAGCACTAATACTGAACATGTTTCTCTCTCATTACCTTCTTCTTCTTTATAATGAGGGGGTCAAGAAAGTGACTAACAAAATGACCCACAATGATTCCAGAAGCCTTCTGATGAAACCTTCTATCCATCTCCTGATAGGTAGTCGTAGATTCAGAAAGAATACAGAGACATTATTTTAAACATGTAAAATGTATGAATTTGTGTTGCTTGTCTCTGCAAAGGATGTTCTTTCTCTTGATTCTCCTGTAGTTAAGTGAAAAAAGTTGTAATAGTAATAAAGTGGATTTTTGTTTAACAGAAAGGCTTCTTCAATAATCTAGGGGAAAGATGGATAGGCAATAATTGTATGAGTAGAGAGAAGGATTCAAATGTGAGAGTTGTTATGAAGGCATAAACAGCAAGATCTGGCAAACAAAAAGCATAACATAAATATTTTTTGTACTCATTTTCCTACACAACTACTAACAAAAAGAGTTAAGAATACTAAAAGATCTGTAAACATGCAAAACCGAATTATTTTATACTCCATATTACAAACAATAATGGCAAGGTTTTTTTTATTTGTTTGTTTGTTTTTAAGTTACAGGAAACTGGCAATAAATTATAAGCTATTTTCATATCCTCTAAAAGGATATGAAAAAAAAAAAAAAACTTATTTTAAGACAGCTCACAGGCTTTCAGTTTGAAAAGTCCCCTGGGCAAGGTTTGCTTATAAAAACTATTTCCATCAACTAAGAATGCCTATGATTCTTTTCACATTGTGGCATTAACCCTATAAAAGGAAAGCACTTCTTAAACAATGAACACTTAATTGAATTCATTTCAGCATCCTCCTCCACATTTGGAGTGAGACATTTAAGAAATGGCTTCCTGATTGAATACTGACACACTCTGGGTTTTGTACCTTTTTTCATGGATAAAACCTTTCTGTAATTTGGAATTCATATAGGCAGCTTCCAAACAGAGATTGAATGATTGCAGGCTTGGCGAAAGAGAAAGAATAGGCAAAACAGGAGACAAACAGTCCTTAGCCACAAAGAAGCATTTGTCACAGAGCTGATGACAAAGGACTTTCCCAGCAGAGTTATCCTAGTCAAGGGAGTGTGTGTGTGTGTGTGTGTGTGTGTGTGTGTGTGTGTGTAGCATAGTGGGAATTATGCCTGCTGATAAGTGATTTCCATATGACCAGCTTTTTACTTATATTTATGGTTGCAAACCTAGAAATCTATTTTAATGAAATTCTTCCAAATCCAAAAGCATGTGTTCTAATCACTTGATATCCTGATTATATTTCTTAGCTTGTGATTTCCTTTTCCAGGCCTTTAGAAAGGACGGGGTCATAGGCCCTCGTGCAGGCAGTGAAAAACTGCATTCATTACTCAGAACTTTATTAATGTTTCTGCCAGAACTTCTCTACAAGACATACATGAGGCAGGATTTATATGCTGGCTATTCAGTCAGTTTATGGTATTTGCAAAGATGAGGATTCAATATTTCGAGATACGAGCACTTCCATTTTCTATTCCCAAACTTAAATCTATGCTATTATCCTATACCATTTCCTGGCACTGTGTTTGTGTTCCCATGCCCTGCTACCACCCACCCCCCCATAACCCCACTGGACTTACTTTTGGCATCACAGATTGCAGCCTATTCCAATTCACTATCCTGGCTGTGCCACAGGGACTGCTGGATGGGATGGCTTGTTTTGTGTTTGTCTGTTCCCAGTCTCCAGGCACAGTTCCCTGACTCAGCTTCCAGGATTTCCAGCTAGTGTATATTTTGTAGCTTGACCCCACCCTTATTTGAATAGCCGCCTGCAAAAAGCATGGACAGTTGCTAGTACATTCCTTGAAGCCTTTACCCTAATTGTAAAAGGAGCAGCCTTCTAGACAGTGACTGGTTCTGATTTTAGTTTTTCCTTGTCTAATGTCTTACCCTGCCATCATGTACTTATCATCATTGCCAGCTTGGTGAAGCAGAGAGATCCAAATTGGAGTCCAAACTCTGTTTACAAGCTATCTGACACTGAGTATATGAAACATTACTTATTTCCAGTTTTCCCATCTGTGAAATGAGGATAACTTTCTTTATGCTACCAACCTTGTGATAGAAATTATTAGTAGTACAATCATCTCCTAGTACATAACATTTTGACCATTGATTCGGGGATTTATATTTTAATACTCTCGATGCTCACAAAGCTCAGCTTCTTAATTAACATACTTAGAAGCTGCTGTTACCAAAAATAAAGGCTAACCTCAATATCATTTAATATTTATGAAATCAGAAATGTTGGGAAAAGTCACTGGTCATGTGAAGAAAAAATTCTATGTTTTAACAGATCAAAGGCAAATTGATCTAACCAGTCTGGAAAATAAATAACAATTATGCAAAAAAGGTTAGGTGAACTTCATATTCTTTGATATAACAATCTCACTACAGAAATCTAAAATAATCAAAAAAGTAAAATTTATCATATAAAATGCTAAAGAAAAATCATGTGCAAAATGATTGATCAATAACTGAACAGGTTATGACAATGGAGTATTGCTGTGCTAGAATATTAGAACATGAAGATTTCAAAGAAATAATGGAAGATTTGTGTGTACTGATACACCAAACAAAGCAGAATAACATACACAATTATTATAACAATATATGGCAGGGCATATGTGATCTCCTCAATATGGATATTCCCACCAAGGATATGTAATCAATTAATCAAACAGTAAGCACTTACTAAGCACTTACTATGACCCACCCATTATGCTAAGTGGCAAGGGATATAATAGCCCACCTATACTTGCATATTCTGTGCAGCTCTTATCCAGGTATTCCTATAAATTCATCATGTATGGTATTGCTTGCAACAGTTTAGCTGGGACTTAACCAGAAGAATGGAGAAATGGGTTTAATTCTGCATCCTCCAGCTCAGAGGGTAGCAACTCCACTGAATTGTTTTTTTACCTGATTGCTTGCTGTCTTGGGAAGGGACAGAGAGGGGAAGAAAAATTTAGAACACAAGGTTGAGATACACAGTGGAAAGGTACGTTGAGTTGGAAAAAATATATATTATTTAAAAAGTCAGATTCTATGATACTGAATTTTTTGTTCTTTTTGCTAAACTACACAGTCTTTGCCTATAGGCGGTAGTGATCTTATACATATGTGCAGCATCAAGACCTGTGGAGTATGGAAGTATCCTGTGAAGGCAACAGTCCTCTGGGCCTTTGAAGATGCACTTCATCAAGTACATTATTTAGTATATCTAGTACATGTCTACATCAAGGCCTAGATATCTCTGCAGTATTCAAGTTTATAGAAATGTTTATTTTGGATTTTTTAGGACCATTTTCAGAGGCAGCATAGCATAGTGAACAGAGAGATAGCTTTGGATTCAGGAAAATCTGGGTTCAAATGCCATCTCTGACACATATTATTTATGCAATTCTAGACAAGTAATTTTTTTCTCTGCCCTAAATAATCTCTAAGATTATTAAATTGTAGAGAAAGCATTAATTAATAGAGGAAGTTCCCTTACCCCCATCCTATAATAATAATTTAATAATTATTACATATTGCTTCTCTTTATTTCCTTTATAGCCCACTGAAACTAGTTCCTAAGAGATAACATTCCCATTTCCATCTTCATGACTTTGCATAGACTGAAATACCTGAATGTACTCCTTCCTTAACTTGTACTCTTAGAATGACTGTTCTAAAGTTCAGGTAAAATGCCACCTCTCCTACGTAAAGCTTTTTTTGATCCTCTCCAAACTCCAGCTGCCTATACCCTACCCTTAATTATCTTGTACTTACTTTTTATAATGTATGTGTATATCACCACATATTGTTTCTCCTAATACAATATAAGCATCTTTAAGGCAGGGAGAGGAGGGACAGAGAGAGGGAGAAGAAGAGGGAAGGAGGGAGAGAGGGAGGGAGAAAGAGGAAGAGAGGGAGAGAGAGGGAGAAAGAGGGGGGGAGGGAGAGAGGGAAAGAGAGGGGAGGAGTGAGAGGGGGAGGGAGAGAGGGAGAGAGAGGGAGAGAGAGAAGGAGAGGGAGAGAGAGAGAGGGGGAGGGAGAGAGGGGAGGGAGAGGGGGGAGAAGAGGGGGAAGGGACAGGGGGGAGAAGAGGGAGGGAGAGGGAGGAGAGAGGGAGAGGGGGAGAGAGAGAGGGGAGGGAGAGGGGGGAGGGAGAGCGAGCACAAAAGGAAAAACTAAATGAAAACATTCTATTCCTATGAATCACTGCAGCATGAAAGTTCTTCATTTCTCATTCTGGCTTGGTACTAACTCCTCTCTTTTCCACTTAGATTGTGCTGTCCTATAAGTCAACACTTCTGAAATAGCAGTAAATAAGTGACTCAGCTGACAGTCTAAGACAGATTGAGAATTTCCATCCTTTCAGCCAAAAACGTGAAAATGAACAATAACTTTATTGTAGTAGGGAAAAAAAAAACAAACCAAACTAACAGTCATTCTTTTAGAGAACATTATGAAGGCTCTGTACTATGGATGCCACAGCTGCAAATGAGTTCAAAAGACCTTTTGTTCCAATTTACTACCTTCAGACCAACAATGCCCTGTGATCCCCTTTTTTGGTAGTAGCCAGGAAGGCAAAGAGAGGCTTATCTAAGATCCCAGTTAGTAAATGGTAGATGAAGAGTTAAAATGGAGAGGTCCTGCCTCCTGATGCTTTGCTCTTTTCCCTATAATCCAGTTTTTTTTTGGCTGCCTTTAAAGAAAAACTGAGGAAAAGTTGAGTGGAGACATAAGGTTTAAATTTGGGTTCCACAATGAAGTCAAGTTCTCAGTGCCAAAGGGAGGGAAGTTCTGGAAACTTTCTATTGAATCTAAGACATTCATGAAAAAACAGAATAATAAATATTCTGGGAGAAAAAATCACTGGTGGCTAGGCCAGTAGGTGGGGAGGAACACAGGCCCTTGTGCTAAATTTTTGCAGTGCCTCATCTTTTTCTGTAAACCAAGAATGCTAGAATAAGGAATCAGAGAACTATGGATTTAAATCTGGAAGGGACTTTAAAGTCTCTTCAATTTTATAAATAGGGAACCCTGAGTGAGGGAGCTGAAATGACTGCAGAATCACACATGTGGGAAGTAGCAGAGCTGGAATTTGAACCCATGTCCTAAGAATTCGAGTCAAGTGTCCATTCCACTAGATTGCACTGCCTCTAAAAGAATGAAAATAAATATTTTTCTAGTAAATAAAAATACACATGATTATTCCCCATACCATATTCATACTATTAAATATTATTATCTACCTATTTCACCAATGCCAGTTTCAGTTCTATCATAAGCTACCAGATTTTAAAAATTAGGGATAATTTAATCCATAAATGTCAACTACTTGAGTGAATAATAATTTGTACTACAAGCCTGCCTTTGTACTGTTATAAAACTCTATTCTCTTTTTCTCTAATAAATATGATGGAGGGAAAAAAAAACTAGACTGATGCCATCTATTCTTTGCTCCATGGAAATTACAGAGAATTTGAGAGAGCAGATTTAGTTAGTTTAATTGTTTGTTTGTTTGTTTTTCATGGTGATCAACTGCCCATGAGGAAAAAAAAGAGAAAAATACTTTATGTCCCTGGTAGGTGAATCCTAGGAGAGATGCTACTCCTTCAGATAGGTGCAATCTTAGGCAGAGGGTCTAGGAAATAGAAGACAAGTTCTGGCTAAAGAAGCATCTCTTCAACTACAATCCAATTCCAGAGAGCACATGTTTTTGATCTCTAGGATTTCCAGGGATAGGTCTGGGTGGGATAAAAACCTTTTATCAGCTTCTAGCTGGGGAGAAAGGCACAACAGCTCCTGAATAGCCTATGGATAGCCATCAAGCTAGGGATTAGGTCCCAATTGTGACATTCAAAAAGTTCTAAGAGAAAAAGTTTCTGGGTAAATGAAAATCAGATTTGTTGATATGTATAGAAAATAGTCAACCAAAACCGGTTCATTATTCCCTTGGTACTAGAGAGTATAAATTTGGTGAACCTTTGATATTTATAGTCTTTTGAAAGAGGAGAAGACTTGAGGGTTAAAATTAACTCTAACTGATCATTAAATAATAAGAAAGAATGATTATTATATTCAGAAATGGGCTATATTAAAATGAGAGTCTTTGGGTATAAGATTTGAAACCCTACATCTTAGTCAAAGAGACTTACCAATTTCCATATTATCTGT
This sequence comes from Sminthopsis crassicaudata, assembly GCF_048593235.1. Classification (NCBI taxonomy): domain Eukaryota; kingdom Metazoa; phylum Chordata; class Mammalia; order Dasyuromorphia; family Dasyuridae; genus Sminthopsis; species Sminthopsis crassicaudata. The sequence continues at coordinate 403,412,731 of NC_133617.1, forward strand.
CTGACAAAAAAGAAAATTCACATTTTCCCAGACCTGTCTGAGTAAACATAATGAGCAAAAATATATTTATTAGCCTAAACTTAGAATTTATTTTACTGTTTTTGACTTAGATCTTTAAGTAAGTCTTTGAGAGAGATTTCCCATACTGGTTGATTTCTGGACAAGGAAGTGGAAAAAAGGAAAATCCTTGGCCCTAATTCAATAATTAATTATTAAAACAAGTGAGAAATAATAATTTTTCTCACAAAGATAACCTCTTCCCATGAACAGTGTTGGTCAAGGGCTCTAGGAATTGTGCAGGGGAATGTGACCTCATACCACAGTTAGTCAACAGAGGTTTAGCACAGCTAGATAATAACCTATGATCCAGTAGCAGCATGGGAAGTGGTCACTAGGCCATGACCCAATCCTCTCAGATGCATTTGCCTCAGGTGGTAAATGCTCTAATTATGGTTCTAATCATAGAATTTAGAGCTGAAAGAAACTTTAGACATCCTCTAGATAGATCCTCTAGATAAAGATAGTTCTTAATATGGAGTCCATAAACTTGTTAATTTTTAATATAAATTAATAACTATAATTCAATATGTTTCCTTTATAATCCATTTAAAATTGCTATTGAATGAAAGACTCCATAGGCTTTACCAGACTCCCAAAGGGATCAATGACACAAAAAAGATTAAGAACTCAAGTCTAGACCAACTTCCTCATTTTACTGATGAAGTTAATTTCAAGGACGGCCATGCAATTCTATTATGTCAGAGCTCAGTCTATAACCCAGGTCTTTTGGCTCCCACTAGAAATGCACTCCACTGCTCCATTCCCTATACCACAAATTCCCCTATCTGACTTAGCAACTGATTATTTATGTGACTCTATGCATAGAAGAGAGACCAAAAGCAATGGAGATTGAGCAAGACTAAGAACAAAGGAGAAAGTGTACACCATAGAATTTTAGCCAGGAACTAAACAGTTTTCATTTGAATTGTCTGGGAAGATTCTGAAGATCACCTGGCAAGATAAGAAACTAAACAGTGAGATCCTTGTTCAGATTAAACTACGACGCATTCTCAGGGCAAGTGCTCACAAAATGGTCAGAAAAAGGACATTTTCAAGGTCTCTATTAAGAACTTTAGAATTAATTGAATGACATGGGAAACACTGGTACAGGACCACCCAGCATGGCGTGCCCTCATCAGAGAAGGTGCTGTGTTCTATGAGCAAAGCAGAATTAAATTAACTCAAAAAAAAATGAGATGGGCAAAAATCCACCCCAATGTTCTCAGGGACTATTTGTGTCTGACCCATGGCAGAGTATTCTGATTTAATTAGTCTGATCAACCACATTTGGATATCCTGTAACTTGACCTTAACATAGTGATGTCATTTTGGTCCTATTCCAAAAGGGACAACAACCACATTAGAATCCCCCTCTTTTGGGGATGAATAAAAACTGACCCATATTGCTGAAGCTATTTGTCCAAGATTCTCAGAAGGTTAATGGCAGAACTGTAACTTTTCTTCCTCCACTAATTTAAATGCTATGTAGATAATTTCTATATTTCGAGACACTAAAAACTTGACCAAAGCCATAACTATCATGGAGTAAATAAGGCTTTTCCCCAGAATGCCTATAAACAGGGAATTCCTGAGATAACCTTTATGCTTTGTCTCAATATTTTGTTGCCCCAGAACAATCCCCCTTGGACAACAGCCCCCCAGTCCTTCAACCCACAATAAATGTTTGCTAAAATAACTGCATTTTCAGTCAAGCTGTCTTCTTGGCAGATAATTTTGTCACCCTTACTATAACTATTTTTTTTCAAATAATGACAAAAAATGATTATTTTGCATGAAAATTCCTATATAGATAAGAGGGGAGGGTAGCTATGTGGCACAGGAATAGAATATCAGGCCCAAGTTAGGAAGATAAAATATGGTCTCAGACATTTACTAGCTATGTGACCCTAGGCAAATCACTAAACCCTGCTTGCTTCAGTTTCTTCATTTGTAAATTGAACTGTACAAGGAAATGGCAAACCTTTCAATATCTTTGCCAAGAAAACCCCACATGAGGTTGCAAAACATTAGACATGACTGGAACTACTGAACAATAACAATAACAGCAATGGAAAAGGGATATTTTGAAGAAGCATTACTTTTTTTACTCTCAATAAATGTCATGAAACCTAACATTATTGAACCAGACTGATAGCTTATCAAATTTCCCAATTTAAAATTTCCCAATAGCAAGTTTGTTCACTGAAAGATTTCATTTTTTACATACATATTCATTATTTTCTTTAAGGATTACAAAATCTTTTTTCAACCAATTCTTCATTTCAATTGACCAGCTATTAAATGTCATCAACAAAAAACTTCCTATTTCAACAACAAAAAGTGCAGATCAAAATTAAACCTTCTCAGAGATTAAAAGTCTTAAAGTATTTATATTGTTTTTATGAAAGCCTCCAAAATAAACAAGAAGACAGATGTTTACCACCCTAAGGCCCTGTATAGTTTTTGTTTAAAATTTTACTCCAACTAAAGATTTATGATCCTTTTTCCTGCCCAGATATAAGCAATATTATATTGTTTATGACTATAACAGATCAATTATTCAGAAAGTAAAGAGAAAAGCATATAAGTAAAGTATATTTATGTGTAAATATATATACATATATATGCATATATAATGTTAGAAGAGATTCCAGAATACAAAATGTTAGAATTGAAAAGAATAACAGGAGAGAATATTAGGGCTAGAAGAGATCTCATAACACAGAAGTATAAGAATAGAGCTCAAAGGTATCTTAATATATATCCTAGTAGAAAGAAACAGAGATAGAAACAGAGAAACAAAGAAAAACAGAGATGAAGATAAGAGAGAAGAAAAACAAAGAGAAGGAAAAAAAATAAAAATAGACATACAGATAATTAAAGACACAGAGATACATAGTATAGCTTTACACCTTATATAATAAACTATTAACAGATAATCTGTTAAATCAAACACTTTCAACTATCCTTTTCTTATGAGTCACAATCTATGGGTCCTGAGGTTCTTGCAGAAAATCAAACTGTCCTTTAGAAATGTCTCATTTTCAGAGGAAGGCAGGACTCCTCAAACTGGTAAATCCACGGAGATAGATGCCTTTCTTAATCAAAGTCATCAACGGTGAGCCCGGTGACCATGGTGATGACGATGAGGATGATGATGATGGTGAAGATGATGGTGATGGTGGCCTGCTTGCAGAGGGTGAAGACCATGGAGGTTTCGGTGGTTATGGTGAAGGCGTCCAAGGGGGCCACCAGCACGTAATGGCCAAGGATGGACCCACCTGACACGATTTCTGCCCACGTGTCTATAGTTCCTCTCTATGTCGGGCTCATGAGCACCAGCTCCATTGTGGTGGATGCACATAGCTAACAACAGCAGGAAAAGGACCACCAAGGCAATTCCAATGACTGGGATCAGTGGGCTGAAGCCACCTGAAAGATTTAGCATCTTTGAAATGGGAGAGACTGCAAGAATCCTAACTTGCAATACTCTCACCACTGATAAGTGCCAGAGAAGATGAGTTGATAACCCCAAAGCAACCAACAGCCAGTGGGTCTAGAGCCTGCTAGCTCTATTCCCCTGCTTGCTGTGGCTCTTCTCAGCTCACTGTGCTGCAGATTTTGTTCTCTCAACTCCTACAATCTGGAGATACTCCAGAGAATCTGAGAACGGCCTCTTTTGGCTCAGAGTCCAGGAAAATAGAAATAAACAGTGAACTGTTTTAACTCTGAGATAACTACCAGAAGTCTGACTCAAGGCCAAAATCACAGAATTTTAGAGTTAGAAAAAAATTCAGTGGCCACCTAGTCTAACCAGTACTTGAAAAAGAATCCACTCTTTAATACACTTGTCAAATGGTCACCAAGATTCTGCATAATGACTTGCCAGTGGAGAAAATGGGATTACCTCCCAAGGCAGCCTGTTCTTCTTTTGAATAACAATTTTAACAAAAACAACAATGATAACAACAAATGCTAGAGCAGGAAATGGACTAAGGGCTCCCAGCCCTGTCAAATATATGAGGACCTTAGAGAGATTAATAAGTTATTTGCTGGTCTAGATATAACTATATTTATACCTAGAGCAACAGGATTTATCTTAAACCAAACTTAGATATTTTTGAGACAGAGAAAGAAAGAAAGAAGAAGAGGGAAGAAAGGGAAAAGGAGATAAAGAGGAAAAGTGTGAATTTATTGCTCTGCGGCAGTCACTATGCTCCGAACAGGGCATACAAATACAAGCAAATAATACAATCCCAATGCTCAAGGAATTGCACTCTAATGGAGATAGAAAACACATAAGAGGAAGCAAAATAAGAGACGAGTATCCACTGTGGAGGCTGCTGTGTTGAAGGGGTGGAGAGGAAGTCTGGAAAGGGAGTCAAGAATGAAGTCAGAATGGCTGGCACTCTTCATGAAATAGTGAATTGGACTAGAGACTTATCAATTAGAAAAATGGGTGTGAAGGTGAAGAAAAATTCCAGCATGGGAGGCTACTGATTAAGGAGATAGAAAAAAGGTCAGAATAACACTGGGTATTGGCTGCTTTAATCCAGGCAAAATTCAGGGTGAATTGATTCCAACTCAAGTAGATAAGCTGGGAATAAAAACCTCTCTCCCCAATCTCCAACCCTTCCATCTGAGTGCACTAGGTAGCTGAAAGGGAGACCAAAGGTCCTCTAAAAGAAACTGGGACTTTATAAATCAGCTAGACATCTACATAGCTCATTGGATAGGCAAATGGACTTGGAATCAGAAAGATTTCAATTGCCTCAGACATTTACAAGTTGCTTGACTTTCTAATCTGCTTAGTGCCTTAGTTTACTCATCTCTAAAATTAAGATAATAGTAACCATTACTTCCCATAGTTCTTTGAGGACTAAATGAAACATGTAAATTTCTTTGCAAACTTTAAAATATTGTGTTATTATTATTTTGATATTTATTGATCTTTTTTTCTGGCATTGTTGTCAATAAGCTACTAAGTGTAGGGCTTCTTGGAAAAAGATAAAAGTTCATAGGGGAAAAAAAAGCAGGTGCTGGAAACCACCTTTTCTCCTGTGCTTCCTCTCAGTCACTGGCTCTCTTGGAGGCCTATTCTTCACCACAAAACTGAGACTTTCAGAAAAAAAAGTCTCCTAGAGGCAGACAGTCTTTAGGAAATTTCACAATCTTGATCTCATTCACTGAGAAGGGTCCCAATTTCCCTCTAGTCCATCCCAGTGAGCAGAGTGACAATAGCCGGGCAGCTCTTGACATAAAATCCAAGGATACCTGAGACACCCACCCCAGTGTTTTTGATGCTAGAGCAACCCAAGCAGTGACTCCAGGTTTCATGAATTTCCTCTTATTTCCAGTGCTACCTGGGATATAATAGTGATTAAGGTTTGCAGAAACTATGTTTCTTGGAGGCAGCAAGAGTCTGGATCCACACACAATCACTAATATTTCTGCTGACTCTTAGATAGCTACCATGCAGTTGTGATAGTTGCCCATCAGCTTTTTGAGATTTGCTCTTAGATTCCTGGCGCCACACTGCCCCTGGTAGTGTTACTGTTCAGTCATTTCAGTCATATTCAACTCTTTGTCACCCCATTTGGGGAGAATTGTATAACTTGGTAGCTGATCATAAACAGATAGCTTTAAAGTGTGCTATTTGTTATCTCATTTATGTTCATAACAATCATATTAGGTAAATATCATAATTATCCTCATTTTGTGGGTGATAATGTCAAATAATTTACACAAATTATAATGCTAATAAATATCTAAAATATGGTTTCAAATCTAAATCTGACTACTAGCTCAGAATTCATGAGATTCTACTTCCTAATAACCTGGTGGCATCCCAGGGCCCTCCAAAGGCTATTTGCAACACATCCAGATGATACACAGCTCTGCCGTGACTTTACATATCAATTAAATGCTCAGTTGGGAAAATTTTCTTAGCTAGTAAAAATTATAGAAAAAATAATAACATAAATCATTTGAAGGAACAAAAAGTCAGGAATTTCATAAGAAATCATGAAAACAAAACAAAACAAAAAAATTAAAGGAAGTCTGGTAGTACTAGATCTGCGCCTAAATGTTACAAAACAGGGATTATCAAGACTATTTAGTTCAAATCCCACACCAGAGCTATGTGACTCTGGGAAAATCACTTTACTTTACTTCTCTCAGCCTTAGCTTTATTCTCTATAAAATGAGGATAATAACAGCACCTATTTCATAGCGTGGCTGGTAAAGATACAATTAAAAAACATATGTATAGTACTTTGCAAATCTTATAGTGCCACTTAAGTGCTAATTATCATCATTAATATTGGTGTTATTATTGATTAAACTAACAAAGGTAAATGAGTGGAAGAGTATTAAACAAGACCTAGAAACAAGCAAACAAAATACTCTTATGTACAACAAGTTCTCAGACAAAAACGATAGAGAAAGGACTCCCATTTGACAAAAACTACCAAGAAAACTAAAATGCAATTTATAGAAGTAGGTTTTGGCCTGCATTTAATGAACTCATTAATTAATGTCATTTGTTAGACATCTGAAATAGTTGTACTATACCATACACACACAAAAAATGAGTTCCAAAAGGATAAAATGACCTTAAATAATGAAAAGATATGAGAGACACACACACACAGTGAGAATGAAACATGTGGAATATATAAAAAAGTTATACAAAATTAAATATTTTGTACAATCAGAATATGAAGACGTTATTAATTAGTAGAAAATGCAAATATTTCTAATTCAAGTCACATTCGAAGCATAGAGAAAATTGAAAAAATTTATAAAGTTAATAGCTGTTTCTTAATAATTAAGTAATTAAAGTACATGGATTGTTTGTAAGAGAGTAAATCTAATAGATATATAGACAGAGATATATATGTATAGATATAAAAACATGTTCTAGAGCATGATTAATAATACAAATGTTAGAGTTAGCAATTTTTATGGCCAAGCAACTCAGCTAAATTAAACGGAGATGTGAGATGACAAGATGTGGGATGATTGAGGACCATTTCTGGGGTGAGGCAGTTATCTATCACTGGGATAGGACATCTGAGAGTATCTTCTCTGGCTATAGCCATAATGAGAGAAGAAATATTTTTGGCAGTTCTTTTAATAATCTTGCTAACTTGGTGCCAAATTCAGGTGTTTCTATGAAGCAGCAGAAGTATAAATATTACCAATAGCCCTGGGATAAAGTTCTATATCATCCTTATCTAACTGTTGAAGTATTTGTAGCAAGACATGCACATAACCAATAAAACACTTGTGGAATTGTAAATTAAGATAAAACTGTTCTGGAGATCAATTTGGAAGTATGTAAGACATGATACTATACAAATCATACATTTTGACCTAGCAATTCCACTTCAAGGAATATACCATCAAAAATTCAAAAATAGAAAGAAACAAGGGTGATAGAAAGAATAAGAAAGATGATAGATATAAATATGTAGATACTGATGTTAGTATAGATATAGATTTGGATATATTCAAATAATCATACCAACACTTTTTGAAGTAACAAAAAACTGGGGAAAAAGTAGGTGTCCAGCAATGGGAAATGGCTAAATAAATTGTGGTGTTTGAATGCAATGAAACTATAATACTACCAGGAACAAAGCATATGAGGAATTTAAGAGAAAATGGAAATACTGATATAACCTGATAGCAAGCCATATGGAACCAAGAGAATAGTGCATACAATGTCTATAAAAACGCCATGGATTGTAACATTAAAAGATTAAAAGGCTATCAAAGACATGCAGCCATTCACTGGCTATCATGAATATTGGTTCCAATTGGCTGACATGGAAGCACATCTTTTTTTTCTTGACAGAAAGATGTGCAACAGGTTTGGAATATTATGTAGTTTGCTGGAGACCATTGTTATACTCAATAGTTTTGCTTATCTGTTCATGTTTCTGTTGCTATAGCTCAAGTTACTTTGATGTGTATAGAAAACAAGTGTAGTTTAAAAATCTCATTTGCATTAACAAAATGTTAAAAAAAAAATTTTTACCAACTTCCTAAATATCTTGACAATCTAAAAGAACAAACAGACATCTGGACCACATGACTTCTCAGCTTCTTTCCAATTTCAAGATTATTTATTCAATAAGCTCCCTTTTAGATCTTATATTTCTGAATCTGTGAGAATCTCCAAGGTGTAGTAACATATAGACAAAAATATCTGAAAAGTGAAGAGGCAATGAGTGTACCCATTGCTATCCCCCCCCACAGACTTTGAAGATATCAAAGGAGTTTTGGCATTTTCCAGTAAGAAATGGAAATTCTAACATTTTGCATATTGGACTCCCAATGGTTGTGGTTATGTGAGTGGTCAGGATACAATGATAATCATTTCTATTCATGAAATCAAGACTGCAATAAGAAAACATGTACACTGGCTCTGCCAAGAAAGAGGAAATCCCATATCACCAAAAGATGCCACTTGACACCTAATTTAATTCTGACTGTTAAATTTGAACTAGGCAAAAGAACACAGACTTCTGAGAGGATCAGTGTGATTGTAGAAATCAACAAAACATTGTCATTTGGTATATAAAATTAGGCAGAACTACAGCAATAAATGCTATAGCAATAGTATCACCTATTTCTCTATCACTTATTTCCTCCAAGAAAATGTTTTAAAGACACTATCTCTCAATTTATTGCTTAGAATTAGGAAATCAAGACCTTTAAAGACTAAACTTCCCAACAATTAGACCTAATGATGGAAAGGCCTACATAGGGAGGTAATAAGTTCCCCTTCATTAGAACTAAAGCAAAATTTGCATAATCATTTTCAAATGTGTCTTACCCAACAAGCATTTTGGGGGGCATTTTCTATCCAAAGTTTATTGGGATTGTTTTGGAACACTGAATCACTGAGAATTGAGTCTTTCATAGTTGATCATCACACAATTTTGCTGTTACTGTATACTGTGTACTGTGTATTTCTAGTTCTGCTTGTATCACTCAGCATCATTTCATGTAAATCTTTCAAAACTTTTCTAAAATCAGCTTATTCAGGGCACAGCCAAGATTGTGGAGACCAGACAAGATTTTCTATAACCTCCTCTGACCTTTTCTCAGACCAACAGCAGATTAAACCTCTAAACTGTTTTTGGAATCAAACAATTCACAAATATCTGGAGTACAATACATTTCTAGAAGAAGATACCTTGAAAGAACTTCAGAGTAGGTCTGTTTCAGGCAACCAGAGGAACAGTCAGCCAAGCTCATATTGCAGCACAGGTAGCTCAGGACAAAGAGCTGGGCCAAGAAGTCAGAGCATTGCAGCTTCCATGGACTGGGAAAACTTCTATCTCTTAGGCTACTCTGCCCTGATTGAGAGGGGATGGTTTATTAGATTTGCTACAAGGTACCTAAAATCCAATACAAAAGGCAAATTATAAATTGCTGAGCCCTGAAAGAACTCAGCACCTGGCCTTGATTACCCAGCAATGCAAATCACTCAGAAACACCAGCCCCAGGGCAAACTAAAACAGCTGCCTTAAGAGCAGATCTCAACTCTTAAAATATGAGCAAAAAAGTAAAAAGAATTCTGACCATAGACAACTTTTATGAAGAGAGACCAGATCTCAAACCCTGAGGTTCCCAAAGCCAAATCAACTCCAGAAGAATCCACAAAGAGAAATATGAGTTGTTGCCATTTCACAAAGCCTTCTTAGAACATCTCAAAAAGGACTTTAAAAGAGAGAAGAAAAATGGGGAAAGGAAATAGGATCTTTGCAAGAGGATAGGGAAAAGAAAACACAGAAATTATCTGAAGAAAACCCCTTAAAATAGGTTTGATGAAATGAGAAAAGCATATACCTTCCTACAAAATAGATTTGATGAAAAGTGAAGCAGCAGACTGAATTTAAAGCTAGAATCCCATAATATGTTGTTTACAAGAAATACCTTTAAAGCAAAGTGATACATACATAATTTATTATGCTTGAAATGAAGTAAAAAAAAAAAAGTAGGGGTAGGAGTATCGAGGTGGTGCAGTAGAGAGAATATCAGCCCTGAAGTCAGGAGGACCTGAGTTCAAATCTGATCTCAGACACTTAACACTTCCTGGATATGTGACCATTGCTTCAGAAAAAAAAAAAAAAAAAAAAAAAAAAAAAAAAAAAAAAGCAGTGGTAGTGATCCTATTCTCAGATCAAGCAAAAGCAAAATTTGTCTAATTAAAAAGAATATCATAGATAATAAAATAATATCAATATTAAACACATATTCACCAAGTGGTAGAGCATCCAAATTCCTTCAGGAGAAGTTAAGAGAGCTTTAACAACAAATAGAGAGCAAAAGTATACTATTGAGGGATCTCAATCTTGCCCTCAGAACTAGATAAATCAAACCACAAAATAAATAAGAAAAAATTATAGGAGACAAATAGAATACTAGAAAAGTTTGGTATGATAGATCTTTGGAGAAAACTGAATGGAGACAGAAAGGAATTCACTTTTTTCTTGGGAGTTCATGGAACCTAGGAAAAAAATGGACGATATATTAGGGTATAAAGATCTCGAAATCAAATGCAGAAAGGAAGAAATAGTAAATGCATTTTTTCAGATCATGATGTAATAAAAATTACATGTAACAAAAGCCCAGGAGAAAATAGAACAAAAATTAATTGGAAACTAAATAATCTAAACCTAAAGAATGAATGGGTGAAACAACAAATTATAGACACAATCAATAATGTCACTTATGAGAATGAAACTAATGAGACAACACACCAGAATTTTTGGGATGCAACTAATCTTGTTATGAGGGGAAATTTTATAACTCTAGATGCTTACTTGCATAAAATAGAGAAAGAGAAGATCAATGAATTGGGCTTACAACTAAAAAAGCTAGAAAAAGAACAAATGAAAAACTCTCAATTAAATACCAAATGTGAAATTCTGAAGATAAAAGGGGAGATTAATAAAATTGAAAATAAGAAAATTATTGAATTAGTAAATAAAACTAAGAGTTGCTTTTATGAAAAAAACAAAATACATAAATCTTTAATTAATATGATTAGAAAAAGGAAAGAAGAAAACAAAATTGTTAGTCTCAAAAATGAAAAGGGAGAACTTTCCACCAATAAAGAGGAAATTAGAGCAATAATTTGGAGTTATTTTGCCCAATTATATCCCAATAAATTTGATAACCTAAATGAAATGGAGGAATATCTAAAAAATATAGATTATCCAGGTTAACAAAAAAGGAAATAAATTATTTAAATAGTCCCATTTTTGAAAAAGAAATAGAACAAACTATTAATCAACTCCGTAAGAAAAAAAAATCTCCAGAGCCAGATGGATTTGCATGTGAATTCAACCAAATTAAAAATACAATTAATTCCAATATTATATAAACTATTTGAAAAAATAGGGAAAGAATTCCTAATAAATTCTGTTTATGACACAAATATAGTGATGATAACCTAAACCACATAGAGTAAAAACAGAGAAAGAAAATTATAGACCAATTTACCTAATTGAATATTGATGCAAAAATCTTAAATAAAATATTAGCAAAGAGATTATAGAAAGTCATCTCCAAGACTTACATCAACTGATGCTGAGTGAAATGAGCAGAACCAGAAGATCACTGTACACTTCAACAACAATACTGTATGAGGATGTATTCTGATGGGAGTGGAAATCTTCAACATAAAGAAGAACCAACTCACTTCCAGTTGATCAATGATGGACAGAGAAGAAACACTAGGAAGTGAATGTAAATTGTTAGCACTAATATCTGTCTGCCCAAGTTACATGTACCTTCGGAATCTAATGCTTATTGTGCAACAAGAAAATGGTATTTACACACATGTATTGTATCTAGGTTATATTGTAACACATGTAAAATGTATGGGATTGCCTGTCATCTGGGGGAGGGAGTAGAGGGAGGGGGGGGATAATTTGGAAAAATGAATACAAGGGATAATATTATAAATATATATATATATATATATATATATATATATAATAAAAATAAAAAAAAGGAAAATTCTATCATCAGGCTTACGATCTGATTAGAGGCAACATTCAGAGAAAGTAAAAAAAGGAGTTTAGCACTTAAAAGCAACACCTAGTGCTGGGCCAGCCTGTCTGGTGACCCAATTCGAAGGTGACCCGATTTTATGACAGAAGTATTTTGTCAGATGAGGACAAATGTATTTTGATTAGATCACATGGAGATTGGATTAGAACTCTTGTAACTGCCCCAGAAGTCAAGCAAAATTAAAAATGGAGCACTTCAGAATTATTCAGCTTTAATAACTGATTTTACACAGCAAAATAAAAAAAAAAAAAAAAAAAAAGAAAGTCATCTCCAAGATAATACACTATGTTCAAGTAGGATTTATATCAGTAAGACAGGGATGTTTCACTATTAGGAAAACTATTAGCTATTAAACTATATCAATAACTAAACTAACAAAATCTTAATTATCTCAATAGATGCAGAAAAAGCATTTGATAAAATTTAACACCCGTAACTATTAAAAACATTAGAGAATGTTGAAATAAATGGACTTTTCCTTAAAATGATCATCAGCATCTATTTAAAATCATCAGCAAGCATCATAAGTAATGGGCACAAACTAGAATCATTCCCAATAAATCAGGGGTGAAACAAAGTTGCCCATTATCACCATTACTATTCAATATTGAATTAGAAATGTTTAAAAATGTTAGCTTTGGCAATAAAAGAATAACAAGAGATTAAAGAAATTAGAGTAGGAAATGAGAAAACCAAATTATTGCTCTTTGCAGATATCATGGTATATTTAGAGAATCCTAGAGAATCAACAAAAACTACTAGAAACTAAACACAACTTTAGCAAAGTTGAAGGATACCAAATAAATACACATAAATCATCAGCATTTTTATATATTATCAACAAGATCCAGTAGCAAGAGATACAAAGAGAAATTCCATTTAAAAAAACTTGATGGTATAAAATATTTGGGAATCTACCCACTAAGGGAAAGTCAGGAGCTATTCAAACCAACTGCAAAACATTTTCTACACAAATAAAGTCAGATCTAAACAACTGGAAAAATATCAAATGTTCATGGGTAGGCCAAGCAAATAAAATAAAAATGATAATGCTACCTAAATTAACTTAATTATTTAGTGCCATACCAATAAAACTCCTCAGAAATTATTAAACAGATCTAGAAAAAATGTTAACAAAGTTCATCTGGAAAAACAAAAGGTCAAGAATTTCAAGGCAATTAATGAAAAAAATGCAAATGAAGGTGGCCTAGCTGGCCAGAACTAAAAATAATGCACAGCACTATATTATAAAGCTGAGGTCATCTAAATTATTTGGTACTGGCTAAGAAATAGAGTAGTCTATCAGTGGAATAGATTAGGTTCACAGGACAAAATAGTCAATAACTATAGCAATCTAATTCTTTCACAAAACCAAAGACACCAACTTTTGGGATAAGAACTCAGTATTTGACAAAAACTGCTGAGAAAATTGGAAGCTATTATGGTAGAAACTAGGCATTGACCCACACCTAACACCAAATATCAAGATAAGTTGGAAATGGGTGCATGATTTAGACATAAAGAGTGGTTGTTAGGATTACTAAGTGAATTCTCACCTTGTCACTGTCCAGACAACCTGAGTTCTCACTTAGTAATCCTAACATCATTTATATCTTGCATGTCCACTCACATAGTGGACTTCCAGGTCCCATTTTTGATGGAAATTCAAAGGCAGATAGCCTTCTAACCATGTTAGCCAGTAGTCCTTTATTTCAGGAAGCACAAGAATCTCATTCTAAATATCATCAGGCTGCTCGAGCTTTACGTTTACAATTTGGAATCACAAGAGAGGAAGCTAGGAGCATAGTAAAAAGCTGTACAGCTTGTCTTCCTTTCCATGCTCCTACACTCCCTCCAGGGAAGAATCCTCGTGGTTTGAGACCCAATGAAATCTGGCAAATGGATGTGACCCATTATAAATCTTTTGGTCGTCTATCTTTTATTCATGTCGTGGTAGACACCTTTTCAGGATTCACATTTGCAATGCCAGCAGCAAAAGAGACAACCCGAGTTCTCCCTTAGTAATCCTAACAAGTGGTATTATAAGCAAATTAGAAGAACATAAGATAATTTACTTCTGAGATCTCTAGAGAAGGAAAGAATTTGTGACCAAAGAAGAATTGGAGACCATTATTGAACACCAAATAGATACTTTTGATTATATTAAGTTGAAAAATTTTATACCAACACAACTAATGCAGACAAGATTAGAAGGGGAGCAATAAATTGGGGAAACATTTTTACATTTAAAAGTTCTGATAAAGCTTCATTTATAAAATATTTAGAGAATTGACTGAAATTTATAAAAATTCAAGCCATTCTCCAATTCATGAATGGTCAAAGGACACAGACAGTTTTCAGATGAAGAAATTAAAATCATTTCTAGTCATATGAAAAGGTGATCTAAATCACTATTGATTAGATAAATGCAAATTAAGACAACTCTGTTAGCACTACATACCTCTCAGATTGGCTAAGATAACAGGAAAAGATAATGATGAATGTTGGAGGGGATGTGGTATAACTGGGACATTCATACATTGTCGATGGAATTGTGAACAGATCCAACCATTCTGGAGAACAATTTGAAACTATGTTTAAAAAAGTTTTCAAACTGTGCATACCCTTTAACCCAGCAGTGTTTCTACTGGGCTTATATCCCAAAGAAATCTTAAAGGAGGGAAAGGAACCCACATGTGGCAGCCCTTTTTGTAGTGGCAAGAAACTGGAAAATGAGTTAATGCCCATCAATTGGAGAATGGCTGAATAAGTTATGGGATATAAATGTTATGGGATAGTATTGTTCTATAAGAAGTGATTAGCTGGATGGTTTCAGAGAATCCCAGAGAAACTTACATAAACTAATGCTAAGTGAAGTGAACAGAACCAGGAGATCATTGTACATGTCAACAACAACAATCAATTCTGGTGGACATGGCACTTTTCAACAATGAGATGATTGAGGTCAGTTCCAATGGTCTTGTGGTAAAGAGAGCCATCCACACCCAGAGAGAGAACTGTGGGAACTAAAGTGTGGATTACAACATAGAATTTTCACTCTTTCTGTTGTTGTTTACTTACATTGTTTTCTTTTTCAGTTTTTTCTCCCTCTTGATCCAATTTTTCTTGTGCAACAAAATAATTGGATAAATATGTATACATATATTGGGCTTAACATACATCTTAACATATTTTACATATATTGGGTTACCTGCTATCCAGGGGAAGGATGGAGGGAAAGGAGGGGAACATTTGGAACACAAGATTTTGCAAGGATCAATGTTGAAAAATTACCCATGTATAGGTTTTGTAAATAAAAAGCTTTAATTAAAAGAAATCTCTTAAAAATGATGCCCACAGAGATTTCAGAAAAATCTAAAAAGACTTAAATGAATTGATGCTGAATGAAATGAGCAGAACCGGAAATATTATACAAAGTAACATCAGCATTGTGAGATGATCAGCCATGAATGAAATACAAAATAGACAACTTTGATTACATTAAATTAAAAAGGTTTTGCATAAACAAAACTAATAGAAACAAGATTAAAAGGGAAGTACAAAACTGGGAGAAAAACCAGTATTTCTGATAAAGACCTCATTTCTAAACTATATAAAGTACTGTTGTCAAATTTATAAGAATACAAGTTATTCCCCAATTGATAAATGGTCAAAGGATATGAATAGACAATTTTCAGATGATGAAATTAAAACCAACTGTAGTTATATGACAAAAATGTTCTAAATCACTAGATTAGTAAAATGCAAATTAAAATAACTCACACCTCTCAGATTGGTTAAGATGACAGGAAAAGCTGATTATAAATGTTGGAAGGAATGTAGGAAAACTAGGACAATAATGCATTGTTGAAGGAATTGTGAAATGATCCAATTGTTCTGGGGAGCAATTTTGAATTATTCACAAAGGGCTATCAAACTGTGCATACACTTTGACCCAGCAGAGGCTTTACTAGGCCTCTACCCCAAGGAAATCATAAAGGAGGGGAAAAGACCCACATGTGATGTTCAAAAATGTTTGTAACTGCTCTTTTTGTGGTAGCAAAGAATCAACAAGCATTTTAAAATCTCTATCACATACCAGGCACTGTACTAAATGCCTAGGATGAAATGAAAGGCCAAAAAACAAAAAGGCCCTCATTTCAAAGACTTCAAAATTTAATCTTAGGAGAAAACATGCAGACAGCTATGTACAAATAAAAAAAGATAAAGTGAAGTTCATTTTAGAAGATATTAGCACTAGACTATGTTTCTGCCCCGCCAAAGTTTTCCTAAGAACAACAGAATTTTACTCATATCTCTCTAGAAACTCTTGGGTCCAATGCAAGAATCTGAGCTAATGAGATACTGGATTTAAGACAGATTATATTTTCCCTAACATGTTTCTTTCCAAGCCTCTTGAAAACCAGGAAAATTCTCCTTCACTTTTTGGGGGGAATCAAGCAACCTTATCCTCTGGTAGGTTTCCATCTTTCATCTGCACCAATACATTTCACATAATTCATAGTTCCAGAGTTGGAAAAAGAGTTGGAATAGGTTCAAGTTGCTCTTCTGTGAATATAGACCTTTATTGGACCAATCCTTCTTTCTATCTGGCATAATGTCAAAAATAGAACCTATAAGCCCCCCTCTCAGTATAAGCATCTTATCTTCCATATGTTCTCAATGAGGTTTCTAATTCCTTTTCTTTCTCTCACTTTTGCATGTCAGTTTAATATCAGTCCCAAAGTACCAACACAGATTTAGTGGATGAATAGATTTCTCTTCAGGACTGCAGGCAATCGTGAATCTCTGAGCCTATTTAGTAATAGCTTTTTTGTTCTTTGTTCTTCTATGAACTTTTCTGGCACTTTGGGTTTCATCTCCTTTGATGAATCTCTCCATCTCTCTTCTATGGTAAATCATTCAATCTTTCATGTCTATCACCTGTTTCTAGGTGGATAATCATTTCTTTTTCTTTTTTTTTTTTAACTTTTTAGGTAAGCTAGATAGCAAACAAGGCAAATCTCCTCTTTCACTTATGGGTGCAGCCTTAGTCTAACTGAAAACCTTAGCTTAAAAAGTCCAAAATGTCCCATAGCATCCAGGGCTATCTCCAATCTTCTTAATTTATATCTGGTCACTGAACCCAGATGGCTCTGGACAGGAAAATCAGGAGGTGAACTTGCAGAGCCTTTCCTCACTTAAATCCAATTCAGTTGTATGTCATGTTCGAGAAAAAAGGACAAACACCAAGTTTTGGGCCAAATATGCACAACTTTTATTCAAGTGAAAAGGTCTCAAAGTAATTAAAATACTAAATCTTAATACTAAATAGTTTTCCTTTTCACATATTTCCAACAAATTATTCTATGTCTACATTTTTCAATTTTTTGTGAATACTCACTTCTTATTTTGTGTCTGGGGAACTTTCTTGTTATTAATGTAATCAAGCAAAGGAATAGCAAATATTTATTTACATTTTTCTATTGAGATAACAACATAACAGAAATAACAGAAAAATATACTTGAAAATTTGTAAAATAATAAATAATTTCATTTTAAGAACCAAGTCAAAAGGCCAGACCAAGGGTGAGAGCTCAGTCATCAATGTGGTATCTGCTCAGTGAGTCTCATGTTTGTTGTACCAAACAAATTAAATCTGATTCACTAAGAAAACCAGTCTCAACAATGGTGAAATTATCTACATTTGTAGAATGATCTATAAAGAAAATTCATAAATTTCCATCAAATTTATTTCTTTGGTTACAGCCTTCAGATAGAGGCCACAAAATATTAGCATGAATTCCAAAATTCAGAGCTAAATTTGGACTGTGATTAAAAAGGCATATGAAGTCTCAATCCATAAAGCCTCCAATTTACAAAAAGATCCTGTTACAAAAAATCATTTATAAGCCAATTTTGGGAATATTGGAAGGCACTTTATCACAGAAAGAATCTTATAAATGATAATTAGTTTCCTTGACCACTCTTCAAAAGAACCATAAAGATCCTATATACTTACTTTCTGTAAGACTCTAGGCAAGGCACATTACCTCTGTAATCCTTAGTTTCTTCATGAATAGCTCTTCATGAACAACATTTTTTCCTTTTGTCCTCATAAGAGTAGGTAGGTGTGAGGAAAACACTATATAAATGTGAGTTCCTTTTTCTCCTTATTTTTCTTCTTTTCCTTCTTTTCTCTTCTTTCTGCTACTCCTTATTCTTTCTCCTTCCTCCTTTAAAGATATATGAATGATACTTGGCCATCTTAAACAGCCAGCTATGTGGCATTGCAGACTGAATGTTGAATTAGAGTGAGGAAAATCTGAGTTCAAATCTAGTGTCAAATATTTAGTAGCTCTATGATCTTTGGTTTGGTTACTTTACCCTAATTTCTTCAGCTATAAAATTATTATAATAGCACCTACCTCTCCTTGTTGCCATTAGGATGAAATCAGAAAATATTTATAATAGTGCTTTGCAAGACTTAAAGTGCTATGTAACTGTTAACTTAGTATCTGGAGTCCTGCTGTATGTACCACTTCAGTCAAGAAGAAAATGGCACACTTATTTTTTGAGTAATTTCTGTCAAACAACTACTCTTCCCTGGTCACAATGTTAAAAATCATTTCACATGTAAAGTCAAAGCTGTCTGAAAGCTAATTTATGTAAATAATTCCACACTATAGCCAACTATTAAGTGACCTGATTCTTCCATCTCCCCAATTCAAAATATCCAAGACACATTCACTCTAAGAATTAATTCAATTTATCACACATTCATAAATGCCAACTCCATGGTGGCACTGCTGGTTTTGGAATTCTGGGGATAATATAGAGTTTGAATATCAGACAGTCTCTGCCTTCAGGGAACTTACAATTCAATACGGAAATCACACATATACCAATAATTACACTATGAAGTACTAAGCCATAAGTACTTTTACAAAATATGAAGTACAACATAAAACCCTGGAGTAGGGACGAGGAGGGTCAAGCCAAGGAAAAGGTTGGATTTGAGATAGGATTTTTCAAACCATTTTTATATTATTGATACCTCTAGCAGTCTGGTAAAATCTATAGACCTATCAGAATCTCACCAGCTAAGGACATGTCCCAACCTCATGTGGTGCTCCCTTTCTCCTAGGTAATTGTGAGTTCCTCTGAGGAACTTGTCTTTCATATGTTTTCTGGCTCTATTTCATATTTACCATTCCTGGTGTCTATTCTATTCCTTTATTTTGTCTCCAACCTCTTTCCTAAATAAATCTACCTTTTGCCAAAGAGAATGCTCATTGTGATAAAACTCCAACTTTTGGTGCCTACCATCATCTAGTTTCTACATCGCCCACATCATTTTGCTCCTTGAACCACATCATGTATGTGTGTGTATATATGTGTATACACACACATACATACACACAAACACACACACACACACACACACACACATATATATATATACATATATATATATATATATATATATATATATATATATATTCCCACCAATGTTTACAGGGGCCTTGAAATATATCAGGTTAAGAATTCCCACTTTAAAGAATGGATAGGTTTCAATAGGTAAAGAGACAGATAAAAAGATGTTTTAGACATTGCAAATAACAAAGGCATTGAAAGGAAAAAATTCATGGATGGTTTGTGATATAAAATTTGGCCTGCTCATTGAAAGGAATCCCACCCAGAAATACTAACACTTTTCATTCTCAAATCTTCCAATGGATAGGATTATCTTCCTTCCTCTCCCTCCCTCTGTCTCCCTTCCCCCCTCTCTCCTTCCCCCCCCCCATCTCTCTGTGTCTCTATCTCTGACTTTCTCTCTGTCTCTCCGTCTCTCTCTGTATCTCTCCCTCTTTCTCTCACTGTCTGTCTTCTGTAACTCACAAGCTCAGGCCCACCACTTACAGATTTAGGGAAAAGGAATTGAAATAAACACACAAAAATATTATCCTACCCAAATCATTTTTTTCCCAGGGAAAGTGATCATTTCCTGCAGAAATTAAATGTGCAGACATAGTTGGAAACAGCAATGAAAGAAAGAATTTGGAGTGGAAGGTCTTGGCTGTGCTAAAGAATTACTATGAATTTGAGGAATGCTGCCATGTAAGGGAGGAGATCCTAATACTTAGGGATATATTTCAGAATCTTTTTCATTTTAATACTGTCCACTTTTGCTTGGTATTAGAGTGAGCATGGGATTACAGAGCTTTGTAAAGGCAGTGTGGTACAATAGAAGGGACATTAGACTGAAAAGCAAGATATCTGGCTATTAGATCCAATTCTGCTGTGAATGAACTTTGAGTTATTTAACCATTTTGAATCAGAACTAGTCCAAATCTGTGTCCCCCTTTGGGTAAGATTTCTCTGAATCTCAGTTTCCCCAAATCTAAAATAAAGTGATTAAATAAATGACCTCAAAGATTCCTCCCAGCTCTAAATCTATGTATGATCTTCTGACCTGTTTTCTAATCTATAAAATGTGTAAGTTGGGTTAAATAATCTCTAGCATCTTTACCAAGTCAACATTTCTTGGGTGTCAATAGTACACTCTTGAATCACAGTACACTCTTGAAAGATCCTGTTGAAATTCTACAATTTAGTCTTCAACTAAGTCATCACACACTTTGGCTTCTAAGAACTAAAAACAGTCCAGAAAAGGTCTCTAAATTCTAAATTGGGACTCTCAAATCCCAAGCCTAAGGACACTTAGGATAGCATAGGGACCTTTGCTTCCAGTTCTTAGAGATTGGAAGCAAAGTACTCATAAAAGATAACTACTTTCTGTGCTTCTAAGGCCATCTTGAACTCCAGAATGAGTTGTTAATTTTAATCTTCCTCCATCACCAGATCTCATAACTGTTAGACATTCTGGTTTTAACCATAGGAACCAAGAATGTGAATACCCCCTTACAAATGCATTTCCCTGTCCTTTGACAGTTCCTGCTTCATTGGAAAATAAACAATGTTTTTTTGATATGAAAATATTGTGCTCCTCCTTTTCCTGAATTTTTTTCCATTCCTGGCTTTCTCAGTTCTACATCTACATGATCTATGTCATCTTCCTCCCTCCTGTTCTATTAGGCCCTTTGGAATTCTTTTTCTTTGATAACAAACTCCCCTTTATCTTAGATTGGAGTGATTAGGAGAAAAATTAAGGTACATGGATAAAAAATAGAATAACATCATGAAAATCCTAACATATTCACATAGGTGTGGGTAAACAATAGCAAAATAAACTAAGCAAGACAAGACGGACTTCACTGAAAATGTTTGTATCCTGGATGAAACCTCTTTTTTTTTTTTTTTTTTCAATTTCGCTTCTTAGCTTGGTGATCTCATTCTCTCCCCTGGGTTCAATTATCATTCCTATGCAGAATATTCTCAGAACTACTTATCCTGCCCTAACTTTTCTTCCGACCTCCAGTTTCTTGACAATAATTGCCTATTGGTCATCTTCAAATAGTTTTTTCTACAGACTTCCCAAGCTCAATATGTCCCCAAAGAGAAGTCATTATCTCTCCTCCCTCTACTACCAAATCCTTCCTTTTCCCAGATTCACTATTATGTGAATGAATAAAAGCTATCATCCTCCCAGTCATCACACTCAAAACATTGCTGTCATCATTGACTTTTCTTTCCCACTCAGCCAATTTAACCAAAGATGTTAGGGGATAACCAGGGAGTGGGTTGCAATGTCATCTCTGAAAGAATATAATCTCAACCCATTTCCAAATCAAACAAGGGCATTTATTTGGGCATTTACTTGAGGTAAGGAATGACACCATGCTGGCCTCCTCTTTAAGGAAAACAGACAACACAGAATAGTAAGACAAGGGTTTATTTGGAGAAGAAAAAGTTTTAAAAAAAATAGAATTGGGCAGAACAGGAAAACTGGATAATCTCAGATAAGATTTTGAGGTCATGAGAGAGAATAAGAGAAGTTATTAGATCTGGGGAAACAGCTAGATATGCCTGGAAAAGTTTCTAATGAAGTCCATGAGAGAAAGCAACAGCATTATTGGAGTTGGGACAGCAGCTAAAATACCATCACTGACATGTCCAATCTGTGGCCAAATATTATTATTTCTACCTACACAATATCTCTTCAATATGTCTGTCCCCTTTTCTCTACTCATATAGCCATCACCTTGGTTTAGGCCTTCATTGTTCATGCCTTGGCCATACAAATGCCTTCAATTTTGTTTTCCTATCTTAACTATATCATTTTAGCTTTCATGGAATGATCAATAAAAGTCACAACCTAAGGCTCAGTGGCTCACTATTTAGGTTTTTAATGACTTAAAATATGTTTAAGTAGCAGTTCTTTTCTATATTAGCCAGAAACTCTTGAGGATCTTGCCCTAGCAGACTGATATCTTTGTGATGGTAAATTAAGCCGTCTTTCTTCTCAATTCTTACCTAGCCCTTAGTCCTTAAATGGAAATGACCTCTAAATCATTATTGATCCGAGATACTACTACACATTTCTAAGATTGGCTAAGATGACAGGAAAAGATGACAAAAGTGGGAAAACAGGGACACTAATACATTGTTGGTGGAATTCTGAACAGATCCAACCATTCTGGAGAGCAATTTGGAGCTATGCCCAAAGAGTTATCAAATTGTATATACCCTCTGACCCAGCAGTGTCTCTATTAAACTTATATGCCAAAGAGATATTAGGGGAGGAAAAGGGACCCACATGTGCAAAAATGTGGCAGCCCTCTGTGTAGTGGCTAGAAACTGGAAACTGAGGGTATGCTCATCAGTTGGAGACTGGCTGAATAAGTGATGGTCAATGAATGTTATAGAATATTATTGTTCTCTAAGAAACAATCAGCAGGGATGATTTCAGAAAGGCCTGGAGAGACTTACATGAACTGATGCTCAGTAAAATGAGCAGAACCAGGAGATCATTGTATATGACAACAAGAAGACTATATGATGAGCAATTCTGATGAACATGACTCTCTTCAACAATGAGATGATTCAAACCAGTTCCAATTGTTCAGTAATGAAGAGAACCATCCACACTCAGAGAGAGCACTGTGGGAGCTGAGTGTGGACCACAATATAGCATTCTCACTCTTTCTGTTCTTGTTTGCATTTTGATTTATTTCCCAGTTTTTTTCTTCTTGATCTGATTTTTCTTGTGCAGCAAGATAACTGTATAAATATGTATACATATATTGGACTTAACATGCAGTTCAACATATTTTACATGTATTGGACTACCTGTTATCTAGTGGAGGGGGAAGGGGAAGTAGGGGATAATTTGGAACAGAAGATATTGCAAGGGACTATGTTGAAAAATTACCCATGCACATGTTTTGCAAATAAAAAGGTTTAATAAAAAAGAAAGAAAAATAAAAAGCTTTAATAAAGAAAAACAAATTTTAAAATGTAGTGAAGGAGGTTCAGGTTATATATATATATATATATATATATATATATATATATATATGTGTGTGTGTGTGTGTGTGTGTGTGTGTGTGTGTGTGTGTGTGTGTTTATGAGTTAGCTAATTCAAACCAAGTGTGTGAGTAACTCATAGAAGGAAATATCAATATCATCTTCCTGCCAGAGCTGAATAGATTGTTGGCAGGCACTATCTGCTGGAAAAGAGTGAAAGTACAGAGAGCAACTAAATGGAATAAATTATAGATGATGGAGATGGCAAGAGCACCACCATCTGGTGGGACAGAAGAAGAGTTACAGGAATCAACCAAAATTGGCACAAATGGAATAATTGATGAAGGAAGTTTGGAGGCAGAAGAATCAAGCCCAGCTGCCTCTGAAAAAGAACCCTACCCAGGTCAATGCTATAAATCATGAAGATTGAATATGTTTTTGCACAATGTAGTTGGAGAAAGTTGTTCACTGAGACATTTTCTAAGGGGATAAATGAAAATCCTCTTTTATTTTAGCTTATAAATAACTGTTCATTTTTCAGGTTTCAAGTTCAAAGCACAAGGCCATGTGCTTTAAGTAAAAATAACTGGTGTTAGGGAGGACTGGGTACTAATGTTCACAAATAATCTTGGTGGAAACAATGAACCAAATAAGTAAGATGACCTCCATAATGAGCCTGAATCTTAAAACAAAACAAAACAAAAACAAACAAACAAACAAAAATTTTAGGAAAGGGCTTTGGCTCTTCTGTAATATGGAAAAAGTCTGAGCATTCTTGGACATTTTTTCAAGCAATTTTAGAAAGAAGAAACATTCCTAATCAAAATTGTCCTAGGTGCTTCTCTAAAAGTCTTGCAGTTGTGGTTTTGATTGGCCCATATTCCTTCATACTCCTAAGCTAATTGTTGTACTGGCAAGATAGTGATAAATCAGAAATTTTGATATCACAATTTTATATTTATTACATTCTTTAATTCTTTTTGGTGAGGTAATGGGGATTAAGTGACTAGCTTAGGATTACACAGCTACCAAGTATTAAATGTCTGAGGTTGGATTTGAACTCAGGTTCTCCTAACTTCAGGTCCAGTACTTTATCCACTGTAGCATCTAGCTCCCCCTTTTTATTCTTATTTGTGATACCTACTATTGTGGTGGTAGATGATCTTCTGGTAAAATCCTAAACTATTATGGACATGATGTTATAGAGGCAATTCTGATTTCTTCTAGGGGAAAGAGGTGGATAATTACATTACATACCTACTAAATCACAGAGGAGTTAGTATCTTTGTCAGTAAAGGGAATAAATTGTAGTGAAATTACAGGTTATTCAAGTTTTGGGACTAGTCTCTTTTACTGAAAGAAAGATTGAATTTTGAGTCAGAAATACTAACATGAATGAGCAACACAATGAAAATAAAGAGCATGGAAGTATAATGTCAATGAATAGGACATGGGATTGCAATACAGCTAAAAAGTGAAAATGAATGCTTTTTGGGAAATTGTGCTAGAAAATGAATATTATTTAAGTTCAGAGAAAGGAAAATATAGAGGATTTTGGAAACAAGGAAGAAGAGAAAGACCAATGAGGAGAGAAGAGAGGAAAAGAAAGGGGAGAAAATGAAAAGGGAGAAAAGTATACTGAAGAAATTAGGGTAGAACATAATAGAAAATCTGTGGGAAATCATTACCAAATTAGTGCAAGAAAAACAGATAACAAAGATCTAGAGTTGGAAGAACATGAGAAATCATCTAGCCCATCCTTTTTTATTTTTTCAATGAGGAAAATGTATGAAATGTTTGGCTCAAGGTCATACAACTATAGTAAGAATCAGAAGCAAGATATCAACCCATAGGAACCCAGGTTCTCCTATTCCAGAGCCATAATTTTTTCCAGTGTACCCTGTAGCCAAATTGTATGTGAAAAGATAAGAAAAAAAGTAGAATGGTAGAAATTACTCAGTGAAAGACATCATATATGTAAAAACTATAAACTAAACTATAAATTTATTAGCTGCCTTTGACAATGCAAAAGAAATCAGCAGAAAGGATAAAAAACAAAACCCCACAATTTTCTACATACAAAAGATAACTAAAAGAAAAAAGACACATGTTAAGTGAAAATGAGTGACTGAAATCAAATTTATTAAGCTTCTAATATTTCAGAAAACCCAGTGGTTCAATAAAAATTCCATATATAACAGTAATGAAAATGCACAGTGTCTATAGAGATAATCAGGGCAATTAAATTATACTTAAAGACAGATAAGCAATAAAAATATGTTAAATAGATTAGAATTAAATGGCATAGAATCTAACTTCTAAAAACACAAGATTGTAAAATTGTAAAAAGATATTAAGAAATGACATAGATACTAATACAATAATTGTAGAATACTGCAGTGTATCTTTCAAAGATCAATAATTAAAGGAAACAAATTAAAAGAAAAAATAGTTGAGTAGATTGCTAGGATAATTAGTTCTAAAACACATGATAAATTCTAAACTATAATATTAAATATACATATTCTTACTATCAAGAGTAACATGACTAATCCTGTAATAAATCACAAAGAAATAATAACATAAAATGAAAAGTACAAAAATATCAAACATATTCCATTCATGCCATAATACAATGAAAACTTGTTTTAAATATAAGAAACATAAGCAGAAAATACTAACTTAAGTGAATACAAAATAATAGCAAACTAAAAAACAAATGGGTTAAATATCAAATCAAGAAACAATTACTGTGCCATAGAGAATGATAACAATGAAACAATAAAATTCTTGATATACAGCTAAAGTTGTCCTATGAATGAAGTTTATCTTCCTAAAACCATATTTGGAGAATTTAAAAGGAATAATGAACTAAGTTTAATTGTAATCATCTAGAAAATAAAATAAGGAAAATACCCTGACAACACAAAAGAATTTTTTTTAAATTAGAGTAGCAATAGAAAAAATAATAATCAAAAGATTATAAAACACACAAAATTAGGAGGCTAATGAAGCAAGCAAATCATAGGTATGAATTGTATGCTAAGTATGCTGATAAATTTAATCTACATATTGCCTATCTATGAAATAAACACCAGCTGTCTTATCATCATTTTAAAATACTGTTAATAAAAAAATGGTAGAAGACGGGGCAGCTAGGTGGCGTAGTGGATAGAGCACCAGCCTTGAATTCAGAAGGACTCGAGTTCAAATCTGGTCTCGGACACTTAACATTTCCTAGCTGTGTGACCCTGGGCAAGTCACTTATCCCCAGCCTAAAATTAAAAAAAAAAAAAAAAAAAAAATGGTAGAAGACAAATCACATGAAAATTATTGCAAATTTTTTATCCAAACACACTTAGAAATAGTATGACAAACAACCAATTCTCAAAACAGAAAAATGGTATACATCAACACACACACACACACACACACACACACACGCACACACATATATATATACATACATACACACATACGTATGTATATGTATGTATATATGTGTTATCTACATATCCATATGAATGTTATATGTGTCATAGCTACATATATATATATATATCTTAATCTATGTATCTGCAAAGATAACAACTTATTATATAATTACATAATCTATGACTGAGAGAGACAGAGAGAGAGAAAAGAAGGAAGGAAGGAAGAACATTGAGGTGAATGGAGCCTATAGTATTATTATGCCTTTTTCAGTAATGATAATGTTGATTTCATTCTTATATCCAGATAAAGATAAAACAAAATAGTGCAGAGGTGGAGAACATATGACAGCAAAGAAGAAAAATAATTAGAGTATATCTTGATGGATTTGGAGTTAACTAGATCCAGTGAATGTTCATCAATTATAAAATACAATTAGAATATGGAAAACAATGTTGAAAGATGGAATGCAGCAAAATTGTAAGAAGATGGTCAGAGATTAGAAAATACAATGAGAAAGCATTCTTTATAAAAGGAATGGGGGTGGGCAGAGCCAAGATGGTGGAGAGGACACACATTTCTTTCTGATCTCATCCCACATTCTTCAAACTGATTAGCAATCCAACCTCTGAATTAGTTCTGGACTGGCAGAACTGACAAATATTGGGAGAGTAACAAATTACCAGCAGAAGACAATTTCAAAGATCTCCAGGAAAGGTATGTTTCTTTTTTTATTTACTTAATTTTTATTTTATTTTATAATTATAACTTTTTTTGACAGTACATATGCATGGGTAATTTTTTATAACATTATCCCTTGCACTTACTTCTGTTCAGATTTTTTCCCTTCCTCCCCCAACCCCCTCCCCCAGATGGCAGGCAGTCTTATACATGTTAAATATATTACAATATATTCTAGATACAATATATGTGTGTAGAACCGAATTTCTTGTTGCACAGGAAGAATTGGATTCAGAAGGTAAAAATAACAGTTTACACTCATTTCCCAGTGTTCCTTTTCTGGATGTAGCTGATTCTGTCCATCATTAATCAATTGGAATTGGATTAGCTCTTCTCTATGTTGAAGATATCCACTTCCATCAGAATACATCCTCATACAGTATCATTGTTGAAGTGTATAATGATCTTCTGGTTCTGCTCGTTTCACTTAGCATCAGTTGATGTAAGTCTCTCCAAGCCTCTCTGTATTTCTCCTGTTGGTCATTTCTTACAGAACAATAATATTCCATAACATTCATATACCATAATTTACCCAACCATTCTCCAATCGATGGACATCCATTCAACTTCCAGTTTCTAGCCACTATGAAAAGGGCTGCCACAAACATTTTGGCACATACATGTCCCTTTCCCTTCTTTAGTATTTCCTTGGGATATAAGCCCAGTAGTAGTATGGCTGGGTCAAAGGGTATGCACATTTTGATAACTTTTTGGGCATAATTCCAGATTGCTCTCCAGAATGGTTGGATTCTTTCACAACTCCACCGACAATGCATCAGTGTCCCAGTTTTCCACAGCCCCTCCAACATTCATCATTATTTGTTCCTGTCATCTTAGCCAATCTGATAGGTGTGTAATGATATCTCAGGAAAGGTATGTTTCAATTGGGCACAGAGGGAGGCAGGGCAAGTGCAAGTAGGCTGAGCACAGACACCAAGTGCAAGTAGCACACAGGCCCAGGGAGGTGAGGGCTCCAAATACCAGAGAATTTACAGGGGAAAATCTATAGCATTGTTGGCTACTCTGCCTGGTTGTAAGCCAGTAGATCAGCAGAGAAGATATAAAATATCCAACACAAACATAAAAGCACTGATCCAGCACAGCCACTGATGCTTTTAGGGGAAGCTTGGACAATCTCCCTTGTCCTAAAAGCAGATATCAACTTTTTTTTAATGAATAAAAAAGCAAAAAAAAAATCTTGACCATAGATAGTTTTTATGGTGAAAAAGGACAGGTTTCAAACCCTAAGGAGATTAAAAGACTGAAGCCCTAAAGAGTGATATAAATTGATCCCCATCACACAAAGTTCTCCTAGAAGAAATTTAAAAGTATCTTAAAAGAGAGCTAGAAGAAAAACTACAGATGGAAAGGGGATTGCACTGGTAAAAAGGGAAAGTGGAGGTAAAATAGAGGAATTTACATTTCACAAAGAGGCAAAGAAAACCTCATATATTTGAGGGAAAGAAGGAAGGGAGATGAACATTGTGTGAATCTTATTTTCATCAGATTTGGCACAATGAGAGAATACTAGACATGCTTAATTTCACAGAGAATCAGTCCTTTAAAGCATATATATGAAGGGAGTGAACTCTCCCTTGAAATGTAAACAAATAGCAGACTGGATTAAAAAGCTGAATCCTACAATATGTTGTTTACAAGAAATACATTTAAAACAGAGATACATACAGAGTAAAGTTAAAAGGTTGGAGCAAAAACTATTATGCTTCAGGTGGAGTAAAAAAAAGCAGGGGAAGCCATCCTGATCTCAGATCAAGCAAAATCAAAAATTGATCTAATTAAAAGAGATAAGAAAGGAAACTATATCATTCTAAAGGGCACCATACATAATGAAGCAATATCAGTAATAAACATATATCACCAAGTGGAATAGCATGGAAATTCCTAAAGGAGAAGTTAAGAGAGCTGCAAAAAGAAAGACAGTAAAAATATAATAGCGGGAGATATCAATCTTGCTCTCTTAGAAGTAGATTAATCAAACCACAAAATAAATAAGAAAGAAGTTAAGGATACAAATAGAATGCTAGAAAAATGAGATATGATGGATCTTTGGAGAAAATAGAATGGAGAAAGAAAGGAGTCAATTTTCTTCTAGGAACTTCATGGCACCTATTATTAGAACATAAAACCTCAAAATCAAATGCAGAAAGGCAGAAATAGTAAATGCATTTCTTCAAATCACAATGCAATAAGAATTACATTCAATAAAAGGCTAGGAGAAAATAGACGAAAAAGTAATTGGAAACTAAATAATCTCATCCTAAAGAATGAATGTGTAAAACAGCAAAACATAAACGCAATTAATAATTTCTTCCAAGAGAATGACAATAATGAGACAATGTACCAAAATTTGTGGGATGCAGCCAAAGTGATAATAAGGGGAAATTTATATCTCTAGATGCTTATTTACATAAAATAGAGAAAATAAAATCAATTAATTACAACTAAAAAGCTAGAAAAAGAACAAATTAAATACCCCTAATCAGATACCAAACTTGAAATTCTAAAAATAAAAGCCGAGACTAATAAAACTGAAAGTAAAAAACAAACCAAAAAAACTATTGAATTAATAAATAAAATTAAGAGTTGGTTTAGGTGAAATGGAAGAATACCTACAAAAATATAGATTGCACAGATTAACAGAAGAGAAAATAAATTAATTTAAATAGTCCCATTTTAGAAAAAAAGAAATTGAACAAGCTATTAATCAAATCCCTAAGAAAAAAGTCCCCAGGACCAAATGGATTTCCATGTGAATTCTACCAAATATTTAAAGAACAATTAACTCCATTACTATATAAACTATTTGAAAAAATAGGCAATGAAGGACTCCTGCCAAATTTCTTTTACAACATAGACATGGCACTGATTCCTAAACCAGGTAGGTTGAAAACAGAAAAAGAAAATTATAGACCGATTTCCCTAAAAATCTTAAATACAATATTAGCAAAGAGATTAGAGAAAGTCATCCCCAGGATAATACACCATGACCAAGTAGGATTTATACCAGGAATGCAGGGCTGGTTCAATAGTAGGAAAACTATTAGCATAATTGATCATATCAATAACCAAACTAACAAAAACCATATGATTATCTCAATATTTGCAGAAAAAGCATTTGATAAAGTCCAACACCCATTCCTATTAAAAACACTAGAGAGTATAGGAATAAATGGACTTTTCCTTAAAATGATCAGTAGTATCTATTTAAAACCATCAACAAGCATCATAAGTAATGGTGACAAACTGGAACCATTCCCAATAAAATCAGGAGAGAAACAAAGTAATCACCATTACTATTCAATATTGTATTAGAAATGCCAGCTTTGGCAATAAGAGATTAAAGAAATTAGAGTAGGTAATAAGGAAACCAAATTATCACTCTTTGCAGAAGATAAGCTGGTTCACTTAGGGAACCCTAGAGAATCAACTAAAAATCTATGAGAAATAATCCACAACTTTAGCAAAATTGAAGAATACAAAATAAATCCACATAAATTATCAGCATTTTTATACATCACTAATAAAATCCAATAGCAAGAAATACAAAGAGAAATTCCATTTAAAATAACTGTCAATGGAATAAAATATTTGGGAATATATCTGATAAGGGAAAGGCAGGAACTATATGAACCAAACTACAAAACACTTTCCACACAAATAAACTCAGATCTAAACAATTGGGAAAATATCAAGTGCTCTTGGACAGGTCTAGTGAATAGAACAAGAACTAGCATTTTGGATCCAATCCTAAGAAGAAAGGACTAACTTATAAATTAGAAAGACAGAAACTCTGAGAAGAAAGTAAACATTCTGCCATGGGTACCAGAATGGATAAGGAAAGAAAATCCAGGGATAATGTAATATATGCCCTCAATTCAAGGAAAACATATTTTAAATAATTCAGAAAAAAGTAAAATTTAGTATTCTAGTATTCTGTGAATCAGTTCAAGGGAACTGTAAAGTTCAAAAGGATGAAATTCTGAAGATGAAAACAAATTATTCCAAAGTATGATAAAGGGCAGATGTCTAAAGAGTGAAATGTGACTCCACTGGAAGTGGTTACAGTAGTCAACCTAAATTTTAAAAAGACTTTATGAACCAAGAATGATTTTTTTAAAAAAAATAGCATAATCTATAAAAATATATATATCACAAGGAGTACTAAATACTAGTAAGATCTGAGGCTGTTCACAAATGAAATTATAAAAAAAAGTTTGGTAGGATTCTTTTTGTTGTTTCTGTGTATTTAGTTTATCTGTGTTAGAGGAGGTGAACTTGATTAGCTAGAACTGCAAAATTCAAAGCCTGTCCTGGAGGTGGCATAAATTTGGGAATATTGAAGAACTAATTCTCAAGAAAGAAACCAGAAGATGGAAAAAATCATGGACATTTCTTGTGCTGATAAAAAGGACGATTAAGAGTATCTCAGTAGCTACAGTGAGCTTTCTCATCTCTATAACATCTTTATAGGAAGAGAAGGCTTCATATTTTTGAAGTAAACACATATTTAACTCACCAGTGGCTTTGGTTAACCTCACCCTGGTTTGGTCTATCTGCCAAATTTGTTTAACACAATATGGTGCATGTTATGGCTTCGTGTAGCCATAGATAAGAGTTGAATGTTGCATAGACAAGAAAAGTGGATGCCCAACCCTGAAAAAGGATTTGGAAAGTCCTCATATCAGAGATTCTAGTTCTGCCTGAACACCCCATAAATCCCTTTGAGCACTAAATAAAATAAACCAATATAAGCTTGCTGAAGAGATGTCTAGTGCTTTCCTTTCTCCAAAGCATCCCATTATTAGTGAGCATTTGTTAATCTCTTCCCTGTGAATTAGACACTGGAAATACAAAGAAAAACATGTGAAACAATCCCCATTCTTAAGGAGCTTACAGATGAGATAATATACACATATAGAAACACATATAGCATAAAAAGAAAATAAATACAAGGTAGTTAGGAATGAGATACTAGCTATTGGGATCCAGAAAGACTTTGTATAAAATATGTTTATTGAGTAAAATTTTGAAAGCAGTGAAGAAGTTAAAGGAGAAGGGAAATGGCACCACCATATTTGTATCTTGGGTGATTATCATAGTGTTATTTTAATTTTATTTTTCATTTTTGTTTTGTTTCATTTTCTCTAAAAGCCATAAAACAAAGCACTGAAAGAATTATAATTTGGGCCTTTGTAACATTGATTTCCATATAGTAGGTGTTTAACAAATGATAGAATTTGATAAAAATTGACTAGCTCTTGGAATAATAAATGTAAATTGGGAATACTAATATTTTAACTGTTTACCTTAGCAGATTGTGAAGAAAATATTTTAGCTCTTATGAATAAAAGAAATGCAAGTGATTACTATAATTATTAATTATATTGTTATTACTAAAATAATGTTACTATTAACTTTACAAATCAAGAAACTGGGATCCAAGGATTTGAATGACTTTCATAGTACATGAAATATAATTTATAATAGCAAAATCAAGACAAGAACACAAATACTCTTACTCCTAGTCAAGTGTTATTTATATAAGATAATCCTCTTATTTTACAGAAGAAAAACATGGAATCCCAGGGTTTTCAGACTAATTTTCCTTATCTTATCTCATAGAACTCTATAGATCTATGTACTTAGATTACTATTTTATTATATTCATTTATATATTTGGTTAATTTCCTCCTATGATATTATAAGCTCTGTGAATGAAGGAACTCTTGACTTATTAACATTAAAACCTCAATGTCTACCATTGATTTATGCATAGTAAAGAAAACAGCAGGAACAGCTAGGTGGTGTAATGGATACAGCACCAGCCCTGAAGTCAGGAGGATCTGAGTTCAAATTTGACCTCAGACCTTAACTACTTCCTAGCTGTGTGACTCTGGGCAAATCACTTAAGTCCAATTGCCTCAAGAAAAAAAAAAATCAAAGTGCTCAGGCACAATTACTAGAAGGTGAAATATTTTGTGTTGACTGAAGAAAGTTGATGCAAAGGTATTTTTACACTAATTTTCCTTCAAGTGACATATAAGATACTCAGAGACCTCAAGGGATCTGTGTGAGAAACAGATCTGCCAAGTTCTGAGATGGGATGGAGAGAGTGAAGTTCTGCCTAGCTCCATATTCTCCAATAATATCACTCCTGTTGGGCACCAATTAAGTTTTCAAAGTTAAATCTCTGTAATTGGGTCTTCGAGACATTATCCCTGAAGCACCCCCAAAGTTTCTACGCTCTGCAAATTTCAGCTTCCAATTTTAAATTACCTGTGGGACTAGCAAAGTCCCCTTAGAGCAACAAGAGATTTGAAAGGCTTTTCCAACCAAGACCAGTTCAGAAACCCTGGAGATTCTGAAGAGACTAAAAGAGAACCACTAGCTAACTGCCCAGGACTGAAAGGTTTTTACTGCTCACATAGAACACTCTACCTTTGGCAGTAAGTTTCCTGCTTAATATATTATGTAGCTCAAAAGACTTGCTCAAGGTAACTTATGAAGTACCTTCCTTGGAATTTCAAAATATCTTATCAGGTTAAAATAAGCCTATTGCTTCTGCTGCCACATCTGTACAGTGGTCTTCAGGTTGGTGAACTAGTAATGGAATTCCCTCATCTGCACCTTCTTCCCAGATGGCTTAACTGTTTCCCACAGCAGATGTAGCTACCAGTTTTTTTCCATTGAAGGAAAGAAATCTTTACTATCAAGGTTTCTTAAACTTTTATAGGACCCTTTGAAAACTTGAGAAACCTGTGGATACCTTCTCAAAACCAAGGTTTTAAAATAATTGAAGAAAATAGTTAGAGTACAAGGTTTTTTTTTTTTGTTGTTGTTTGTGTGTTTGTTTGTTTTCTGAAAAGGATCCTTGGAAGTCTGGTGAAGCCTATGGATCCCTTCTCAGAATTCTAAATGTAGAAATTTAAAAGGAAAACAAAGTTTAGTGGAAATTCATATTGCTGAAGTACTACTTGAATATAAATGGAAAACCTGGATACAAATCCACAGACATCCTGAAATCTAACTATCAACTCCTTGGGAAGTCTATGTGCCCCAAGTTAAAAATACCTGTTTTAAGATTACACATACTAGGATGTCTAGTAGTACCACATATTAAAGTATATTATTAGGTGGTATAATAACTATCAAGTATTGTCTAAGAAATAGAAAGGTGGATCAGTGGGATATAATGGATATGCACTATGGCAATCCCATGTTCAATAAACACAAAGATCTAAGTTTTTAGGCTAAGAACTCAGTAATTTATAGAAATTGTTGGGAAATCTGAAACATAATTTGGCAGAAATTAAGTGTAAAATAATATCTTACACTATTTATCAAACTTAATACATAATCTAAATATAAAAGGAGATAGCGTATATAAATTAGAGAAGTATGGAACATATAATCAATCATGTTTATAGAAAGAAGAAGAATTTATGATTAAACAAGAAATAGGCAGTATTGTGAAATATAAAATAGACAACTTTGGTTTAACTAATAAAAAAAGTTTTGTCCAAATAAAACCAATGTAGCCAAGATTAGAAGGAAAGCAAAAAATTGGAGGAGGATTCTTTTTGTTTTGTTTTATTGTTTTGTGATGCAATTAGAGTTGTGTCTTGCCCAAAGTCACACAGCTAGTAAGTGTTAAATGTCTAAGGTCAAATTTGAATTCAGGACTCATGACTCCAAAGGCAGCACTCTATCCACTCTATCTAGCTGCCCCAGGAGGAATAATTTTATAGTCAATCTCTCAGAAAAAAAAGCCTTATGTCTTAAATATGAAGAGAATAGAATCAAATTAATAAAAGTACTACTCATATCCTAATTGATGAATGGTCAAAGGATGTGAACAGGCAGTTTTTGGAAGAATAAATCAAAAATACATATATATGTATATATATGAAAAATTATTATTTATTAGAGAAATCATTATTAGAGAAATGCAAATTTAAACAACTCTGACATACCATCTCATGCGTCTCAGATTGACTAAAATGATAGAAGAGAAAAATGACAAATATTAGAGGGAAAGTGAGAAAATTGGATCACTAATATACTGTTGATAGAATTGTGAACTGATTCAACCATTTTGGAGAGCAATTTAAAATTATAACCAAAGAATCATTAAATTATGTATACCCTTTGGATCAGCAATATCACTATTAGGTGTGTTTCCCAAAATGATCAGGAAAAAGAAAAAGAACCTATATGTTCTAAAATATTTATAACACATTTCTTTGTGTTGTCAATGAACTAAAAATTGAGGGGATGCTTTTAATTTGGGAAAGGCTAAATAATATGTGGGATGTGATTGTGATGGAATGCTATTATGCTGTAAGAAATAACAAGCAGATAAGTTAAAAAAAACATGGAGAGATTTTGCACAGATTTGCATAAAATAATGCAGAGTGAAATGAGCAAAGTCAAGAGAACATTGTATACAGTTAAGAGCAATATTATTCAAAGAGTAACTATGAATAACTAAACAATTCTGAGTAATATAATCATTCAAATCAACTATGAAAGACTTAAGAAGCAAAATACTATTCCCCTTTGAGAGAAAGAACTGATTCATGGAAGTATATAATGTATATATATATATATCTCCAATTGACCTTTAATGCAGGGAAGGAAGGAAGGAAGGAAGGAAGGAAGGAAGGAAGGAAGGAAGGAAGGAAGGAAGGAAGGAAGGAAGGAAGGAAGGAAGGAAGGAAGGAAGGAAGGAAGGAAGGAAGGAAGGAAGGAAGGAAGGAAGGAAGGAAGGAAGGAAGGAAGGAAGGAAGGAAGGAAAGAAGGAAGGAACTCAAGATGTAATTTTTAAATAAATAAATTTTTAAAGAAAAGAATTATACAGCTGCCTGGTGCTTGAATCATCAGGAAAATTTTGGCAAAATCCTATAGACGAAATTCTTGATCTAAATAAGGAAAATGGAGAGAAGTGAAGGAGTGTGATATTTATGGAGAAGGTAGTTGGTGGAACAGGAGATAAAGTGCTGAAGCTAGAGCTAGGAAGATTGAAGTTTAAATATGACTTCAGATACTTACAAACTATGTGATCCTGAACAAGTCACTTAATTCTGTTGCCCTCAGTTTCCTCATCTATAAAGTAAAGTTATAATCAGAATTACTTAATATGTCATAAGTATCAAATAAGGTATTTGTAAAAAGCAGTCTCTCTCTCTCTCTCTCTCTCTCTCTCTCTATATATATATATATATATATATATATATATGTATCTGTCTGTCTCTGTCTCTCTCTTTCTCTCTCTCTCTCTCTCTCTCTCTCTCTCTCTCTCTCTCTCTCTCCATTTATACATAGGTGTGTATATACACACATATATATTATATATTTCCTTAATAGTTCACATTTCTATAACATTTTAGAGTTTACAAGTACTTTGCTTACAACTACCTTGTGAAATAGGTATAAGTATCATTACCCCATTTTTGATTTAAGGAAGGTTGAAGCTGAGAGAATTTAAGCAGTTTGGCAGGAGACAAAATATCCACTTCAATGGTTTAAAAAAGTTATTATGAAGATCCCATGAGATAATTTACATTAAAGAGCTTTGTTACCACTAAACACAATAAAAAGGACAATTGTCTTAAAACAGAGGGATGTTTAGAATTGGTTTTAAATTATCCCCATTGTAAATACTGGAAGATAAAATGTGTATTAGAAACTTTTAGGAACTTTGAGATAATTTCACAGAGACTATTTTGCAATATTAATTGGTACTTCAAAGAAGATAAATATTCCTAGAAAATATGGATCTGGAACAAAACTCTACCATCTTCTTGAGCACATAAATTTATACACATTGTGTATATAAATTTCATATATGGGGTCCCCAGCACTTCTCAAACATTGACTTTACTACTTTAAAAAAAAAAAAAGACAACCTATTATATTATCAACATGAGTGTCAGCTCTAATTGTGCAGAATATAGTCTACCCAAGCCTGACCATCTTTTGTCACTCATATTCTTGTTCTCCTGAAAATCTTCTTCTTGGAGAAAGGGTGATTACTTGAAGGCCTTTGTTTGTGTCTTTAGGACTTAGACTAGCAGCATACATATTGCTGGAGGCTTTAATAATAAAAAAAATAATCTTGGATTTATATAGTGTTTAAGATGTACAAAGTAATTTATATCCATTATCTCTTGAGTTTTATAGTGTGTGCATGTGTTTTGTGTTTCTGAGATATCTACAGTGGTTTCTCCTCCAACTATTACGAATAAGTGTGCACACTTAGAGAGAAGAGGGATAGAGGGAAAAAGAAAATGAGAGAAGAAAAAGAAAAAGAATAAAGGAAAAATGAGAGAGGGGAGCAGAACCTTCCTTATTCTCTCTGTCCACTCATCTGTCAGGTAAGTCAGCTCATTTTAAGTGAAAAAATGGGCAGGTATAAATCAGTAATCAGTATCAATTTGTTAACATAATTTTATGCTATAAGTTCAATGTTTGAAGTTTAGTTTCCCTTCAACCTTTTCCCAATTGCAAAGTTCAGCTTCTTTCCCCAGTGCTTGGTATCTAGAAGGTTCTTAAATATTTGTTGACTGATCATGAAATGTAAGTAACTTCTCCCCTAATCTTCCTTGACACTCAAGTAGTTATTAAATTATCAATAAAACATTAAAATAAATGATGTTAACATTTTAAAAATTGATATTTAAATGTTTTCTAATAAGCTGGCCAGTATTTTAGAAAGAAATAAATTGTAAATGTGGGTAGATATTCACAATACATTTGGAGATATTGAAACATAGAACTATTTAAGTTTATGCAGAGAATGGGAAAAGCTGCTCAAGATAAGCAGAACTGCACCACTCTGTATATGCCTTTAGCTTGTTTGGGAGTGCAGACTGATGATCTGAGGAAAGAAAGGGGAACTTGGTATGCTGTTGTGTTATCCCCCAGTAGCACTGTCATGATCCCTATGCACTCATTTACCTCTTTGCTTGTACCTCTTTCAGGTCAACCAGGACTAAAACATGCTAGAACAAGGAAGTAAGTTTCTATAAGAAAATTTTAAAAATGGAAATGGGATAGGATGGAGGATGGAGGGGCTATAGAGCTAAAATGGATCATTTCTTGCAAAGAAAGGAGAATGAAGCTTTAAAAATTACATTAATATAATGCTTTAAGGTATGCAAATCACTTTGGACATATGTAATAACACTATGAGGCAGGTATTATTATTAGCCCTATTTTATAGATTAGAAAACAGAATTGTAAAAGGTTAACTGAATTGCCCAGGGTCAAAATTTTAAGTGTCTCAAGCAAAATTCTAAACCAGTCTCTTCTGTACCCAAATATAGGACTCTCCCCATTATGTCATGCTCTCTCTGTTCATTTGAAAGCAGTGTCAAAAAAAATCCTCTGTAATCATTAGCAAACTTTCCTGGCTGAGCCTTATCGGCTATGTTCAAACTTTTCTCTTTCTACATGTTCCCACTTGTATCCATATACTCTGTGCCATCTCGATCCTGATCCCTAAAGTAGGTAGCAATTGTTAGAATAGAAAAATAGATGGGAAAGTGATTTTCTCATTATTTTTTTAAATCTAGTTAATTATTGGTGATAGTATAATCAGAAAATTCAATTAAAATTAAAAAGACCAAGTTTCTGTTATCAACAATTACTGTTATCAAAGGATATTGATTAAATTTCAGGAAGAGGAGAAATAGTAGATAAGATAAATAAAAAATAGATATATATGGAAGTTAACTTCCATATATATCTATTTTTTATTTATCTTATCTACCAATTTATGTAAATACAGATAATTATTGCTTTACATAAATTCAAGTTATGTAAATTCCATTTTAAATAATAAATTCTGAAAGAAAAATGCATTCCAAAAGACACCTAACTTCACAGTTCTGTGCTCTTTCTCCCTGATCCTGCCTTTTGGTTTGGCTCTCCTTGGCCTCCCACATCTCCCCTATCACTCCCCCCCCCAAAAAAAAAAAAAAACACCAAATGCAGCAGAAGAAAGGACAGATACAGCACAGCAGGATTGAGGGGTTGGCCTAAGACCTCTGGGACTTAGAGAAGGTCTCCTGTTTTTTTTCTATCGGACAAGATATATGTCAGTCTTCTGTCTTTCTGACTTAAAGTGCCACATTTCTGTCCTAGGTTTCTACTTATCTGTTCTTCCACCTCTTTCTTCTTTGTTCTGGTGGTCAGGCTTCCATGTATCTATCCCCACCCTGGGGTGTGTTCCTCCTCCTGATCTTGCTTCTCTGTCCCTAGCACTCATGTGTTTTTGACTCCCTTCCTCTATGGGTATAAGACTCTTTGGTACCTCACTACCTCTCTTTTTCATATTTGGGGGTGGAGGAAATTCACATTAAATATTTCTGAAAGGGATACACAAGATTCACTAAATGCCAAAATTCTGTCTCACACACACACACACACACACACACACACACACACACACACATGCACACACGTTTATGAAAATCAAAGCAACATAAAAGGTTGAGAAGTAGACTAAAAAGAGTAGCAGATTTGAAGTCAGAAGACCAGGGTTCAAAAACTTACTATGATACGTGCTACCTTTTGTTCCCCCAAATAGAATTACATCTACTTTCTCTTAGACTCGGTTTACTGCTCTGTAAAATGAGATAAGGAGACTAGATGACCTTTAAGATCCTTCCCAACATTAAATCTCTGACACTAAAACAAGCAGTTTCCCTTTATAAAAAAGGCAAAAGAATCCATAAGAAAGATTCCTTTTCCTTGATCCCCAGTTCCTCAGGACCCATTATCCTCTTTGAAGTAGAATATGCTTTAAGGCATGTCTTGAAAGATCCCCATTTTGTTACCTCATAAAGGAGGGAGGGGACATCTGTGGGTGATGCTGATCTAGAGAAGGCAATTCTCCTCTAGTCACCAAATCTTTGAAGTGCACCCCAAACCCATCCTTTCTTTCTGCTAGGTCAATAATGAACCTATATTCTCTTGCCCTAAGGGCTCTTTCCTTCTAATCTGCTGCAAAGACCCAGAATGTGAAAATAAGAAGACCACCAAGCAGTCCTTTCCTTCCCTCATCTACAGTTCCCTCTCTAAATGTCCCTTATAAGCATCCCAGATTTGCAAAATTAAGGATTTGTGAAAAATATATTCACTACATCCGAGAAAACAGACAATAGATCTTTGGCCAGAGATTCTACAAAAATTTCAATAGTTCCACCATTATTTCCTATCATAAAAAAAAAAAAAAAAAACTTAAGTTGTGTCCTTTCTCCACCTCTTTGCAGATAAGAGGGAGACAATGAAATGGAAACAGTCAATGTCACTGTTATCAGTGAATTCTTTCTGAAAGGATTTTCCATCTACCCCAGATTGGAGAGTCTCCTGTTTGTTCTGTGCCTGGTAATGTACCTGATCACTCTGGTGGGGAACGGAATTATCATTGCCATCAGCATATTGGATTCTCACCTCCACACCCCCATGTACTTCTTTCTCAGCAACCTATCCTTCCTGGACATTTGTTACACATCAACCTTTATCCCTTTAATGCTGGTGAATTTCCTATCTAAAAGAAAAACAATTTCTTTCATTGGCTGCGCTGTGCAAATGTGCCTTTCCCTTGCCACAGGATCGACAGAATGTATTCTGCTAGCCATGATGGCATATGACCGCTACGTTGCAATATGCCATCCTTTGAGGTATCCTATTATCATGAACAAGAGAGTGTGCCTTGGGATGGCTGCTTTCTCCTGGATCTTGTCTTTTCTGAAATCCATTATGGAGACTGTAATTGCAATGCAGATGCCTTTCTGTGGACACAATGTGGTCAGCCACTTCACATGTGAAATCTTGGCCATCTTGAAGCTCATATGTGTTGATACCAGCCTCAATGAAATTATCATGTTGGTGGGCAGTATAATTCTCCTACCTATTCCAGTGATGTTGATTTTTATATCCTATATTTTTATCCTTTCCACCATTCTGAGGATGAATTCAACAGAAGGGAGACATAAAGCCATTTCCACCTGCTCAGCCCACTTAACTGTGGTGATTATATTCTATGGGACAATTATTTTCATGTATATGAAACCCAAGAGCAAAGAAGCTCAGATTTCAGATGAATTATTCACTGTTTTGTATGCTGTGGTGACTCCTATGCTGAATCCTATCATCTACAGTTTGAGGAACAAAGAGGTGAAAGAGGCTGTCAAGAAAGTACTGAAGAAAAGTTACTTATCATGAAGTTATTTTTGGATATTCTGTTTGAATTAATAACTAGTAAAGTAAAAGTGAGGATCCTTTCTTACACAGGTGTAAAAGTTATGAATTGGACTTGCTATTTCACTGATACAGGAAATTTCCAGATAAGGAAATTCCCTCTATCTTTGCATACTAATCTTAAACCTTAATTAGCTGAAAGAAAATCATTCCATCAGCTAAGATTTGAGACAGACTTTCTCAACTGAATAATCTTTACTAATTTCAAGTTCTCTGGCATATTACAATCAGAAATCACACAAAAATATTTCCAATAATTTCACTCCCCAAAGTTTGCAACTACAGATGATTTCTTCACACTCTTTCCACAAGATTTTTATTCTGATGAGCAATCTGTTCTTGCTAAGGTTATAGAGTTGAATAGGACCATATAGGTCAACTGGTTCAAAGTCCTCATTTTACAATTGATGAAACTGAGGTACAGAGAGATTAATGACTTACCTTAAGTGACATAGTTGACATAGTGACATTCAGCACTACCACCCATCATTTACAAATATAAAACAATGATCTGTGTAGGATATGGGTCTAGTCACTTTGTGATGTGAGGTTGTGACCTGCCTAAGGTCACAAAAATAGTATGTGGCAGAGTCAAGACTTGAGCCCAGATCCTCTTATTCCAAAACCAGCATTTGCCTTTGAATAATTATTATTTTTCCTTTCCCTGATCCTTTAAACACCAGAAAAAAACAAGCCATGGTATAAGGGACATATTTATCTCTACCTCTTAAAATAAGTGATAAACCTGAACTAATGCAGTTGGAGTATCAGTAATTAATATTTGTACTCTGTGAAAAGATAATCTCCTTTCATGCCAAAATTAAAACCTATTGTACCACATCAAGACTCTCATCGTACTTTTTGTCCCCTGGTATTTCTGTACTCTTACTTAACATGTTCATTGCATACCAAGTTCCACCATTTCTCCCAAAGTTTTGTGACAAAGACATCATTTCATATATATATATATATATATATATATATATATATATATATATATATATATATACACATGTATATATACATGTATGTATGTGTATATATATGTATATATACTGATTA
This sequence comes from Sminthopsis crassicaudata, assembly GCF_048593235.1. Lineage (NCBI taxonomy): Eukaryota > Metazoa > Chordata > Mammalia > Dasyuromorphia > Dasyuridae > Sminthopsis > Sminthopsis crassicaudata. Next base: position 403,455,841 of record NC_133617.1, read on the forward strand.
TAGAACTGAGTTAAATTGATAAATAAAATAACAAAGAACTGATGAATGCTGAGTACAAACTGAAGTATAATTTTCTCACTTTATTTTTCTTGCTTTTTTGGAAATATGGTTAATATGAAAATATGTGTTACGTGATTTCACATGTATTTGTCTTTTCATCTAGCATGGGAATATGTGAGAGGGTAAAATACACTGCAACTCAAAATTTTAAAATAAAAGAATATTAAAAATATAACAATAAATTTTTAAAATGAAGTAAAATCTAAAAACAAGCAAAATATACTGACCTAAATACAAATGACTTAAAGAAAAGAAAATAATGGCTTTTTAAAGATAAATGGGCCAAATAACAAATCATAGAAACATTTTTTTCTCTTTAGAGAAATGATAAATAAGACAATAAAACAACATAAAAAATTTCATGGGATATTTTAAGCAGTTGTATGAGGAAAACTTATCTTCCTTGCAAAATATTTAGAAAGTTAAAAAAGAGAGAAATAATGAACTCAATATAATTGTAAAACTAGAAAGTAAGCAGAATTCCTTAAAAAACACAAAATTTAAAAATCTTGAAAATTAGAGGAATAATAAAAAAACTTTTAAATAAAAGTCTATAACAGATAAACTCAAATAGGTAAATCATCAGCAAGCATGAACTATGTGCCACACATGCTGATGAATGCAACCCACTCATTGCTTACCTATAAAACAACTGGTAAGATGATTTATTTTTAAAAGAAAGAAAACTCAAATTACAAATTTCAAAAAGGATTAAGGGAGATTTGGGGATCTGGAAGCCCCATAAAACTGGGATGTTAAGGTGATAGAAACAATTGTAAACCATATAAACTGGAAATTTAAAGGAAATAATTTTCTACATAGTACTTAAATAAATCATAAAAAAGGAAATAAAATCAAAGAGAACATAAAAATTCCAACAGAAGAAAAAAATTGAAGAAGCCCTAAATGAACTATCACATTTTAAAAATAATTTGTCCTTTACATGTGATTTCTCTTAAATATTTACAATGCAATTAATATTCAAAAATTGAGAAAGAAGACATTCTCTCAAATTATTTTCACAAGACAAATAGGTTCTCATATACAAACCAGAAAGAAAGAAATTAGAGGAAGAAAATTATACATTAATTTCACTACTGACAATTGATTAAAAATTTAAATAAAACCTTAGAGGCTATGTTATATATGAATATATACATATACAACATTTATATATGCAATATTTTATTAAACATGAATATATGTATATATTTATGATTGTTATATTTATACCGAGACAAGAATGACTCAACTTTAAGAAAGTATTGAGTAAAATTAACTATAAAGATTAAAAATGTAATGTAATATGTGTTATGTATATATTACATATAAATATAAATTAAATAGAGATAATGGCATGATTAAATCTATAGGAAAAGAAAAGATTATTAAAGTGATAATTATGTTAAAATCCTTTCTAAAAAAGCGCAAGTGTTAGTAGACCATTCTTAAAATATCAAAAGCATTTATCTAAAATCAAGAACTGGTAGTATTCTTAAATAAAGAATGCTAGTCAGTCCCAGTCAGAATAAAAGCAAAGAACTCTCTTCATTACTATTTGATAGAGTACTAGAAACATTTTTATTCCCAGAAAAGGCATGTAAATCAATTACTATATGATTCCACCTATTCTTGTGGATTCTCCTGACTAAAACAATCCCCTTTTAGAATCATTGCCAGACAGACAGACACACAGACAAATATATAGGTAGAAAATATTTCTATTTTAAATTATATTTCTTGAGAGCAGAGCTTATCTTCCTTTTGATATTTTTACTCCCAGAATTTAACACAGTGTCTGGTTTGATAATATATGCTTTTTCATTCATCCAACTCCTCACTTTGTCTTCCTAAAGTACTTGCAAGTAATATCAAGGAAATTCATCTCTCAACCATTTTCTTCTCTTTGTTGCTGATAATATGACAATGGTTTTTGTGAATTTAGTTTCCATCTAGCTGCTTTCCTGATGCTATTACTTGTTCAGTTTATTACCTGATTCTATGAAGTTTCTCTTTTTAATTATTTATTTTGTTCTGAACTTAAGGAATAAAACAAGTATTTACATAATATAGCATAATAGAAAAAATGATTGTACATAAAACTGCAAATCTTTTGTGTAGAACTATTCCTTTTAAATATATAAACAAAGATGTCATGTAACTTTTTTTTTTCCTTCCCTTCTCCCCATGCCCTAAAGATAACTATCGTTATTCACAAGTGTGTGTATGTGCATGTGTATAATAGTTTGTGTAGTAAAGCCATTTTATACATACTTCTATTTATCAATTTTTGCCCTATACACAATGAGTTTCTTTATTTGAGAATCTGTAGAAATTTCCCCTGAATTTCTTGCTTTTCTTCTGATATTGGCTATATTGGTTTTATTTATGCAAAACCCTTTTAATTTGATGTAATTGAAATTATTCAATTTATACCTATACTTCTTTCCAATTCTTGTTTATTTATAAATTGTTTGCCTATTCATAAATCTGATAATGTTTTATGTTCCTCAAAATTTTCTTATATCTAAACTTCTGTAATTCATTTTATCCTGTCTTAGCATAAATGTGTAAGATACTGATCTATGCCCAATTTCTGCCATACTGCTTTCCAGTTTTCCCAACAATTTTAACCAAATAATGAATTTTTATCCCCAAAACTTAAGTTTTTACATTTGTCAAATACAAGGTCATCTATTTATTTTCTGCCAAAAATAGCATATCTACTCTGTCCCATTTATTTACCTTTGTATTTCTTAGCCAACACCAGATAGGTTTGATAATTTGCGCCTTAAACACAATTCAAGATCTCGCACTGTTAAACCCCTTTCCTTCATTTTTTTAAGTTCCTTTGGTTTTCTTGATTTTTTTGTATTTTCAAATAATTTTGGATTGTTGGGGTTTTTTCCCCTAAGTCAGTAAAAATGTTTTTGATAAAGTTAGTGATAATTAATTAGGTAAAGTTTTTTATATTTTTATATTATATTTTATATTGACTTCATGCTGGTTAATATTTCTCCAGTTATTTAAATCTCATCTCATTTGTATATATTTTTTTAGATTTTTATTCATATAGTTTCTGTGTTTGTTTTGGCAGGTACATCTCTAGATATTTTACACTGTCTAGAGTAATTTTAAGTGGAGTATTCCTTACTATCTCTTCTTTTTTTGTTTATGATATGTGGAAAGGGTGATGATTTATATGGATTTACTCTATATAAATTTTTTTTGCAAAAATTATTTCAACTAACTTTTTGGTTGTCTTTGAGATTTGCTAAGTATCCTACTAACTTCTACAAAAAGAAATAGTTTTTATTACTTCATTTCTTATTCTGATTCCTTCTATTTCTTTTTCTTCTCTCATTGCTTTTGCTAGGATTTCCAACACAATACTAAAAAACATTGGTGACAGCGGGCATCATTGCTTCACATTTGAATTTATTGAGAAGGTTTCTAATTTATCCCCATTATAAATAATGCTTCCTGATTGTTTTGGGTAATTTTTAATCTATTTTTAAAAAACTATTTATAACTATATTTTCAAGTGTATTTAGTAGAAATGTGTTTTATTAAAAGTTTTTTCTATGATATGATTTTGATATGATTACACTTTAAAAAAATTTAATGATATAATCAATTATATTAATAGTTTTCCTTATATTAAAACTTCCCTGATTTCATGATATAAATCCCCCTTGGTCAAAATGTATAATATTTATAATATATTGCTGTAATATTTTAGCTTATATTTTCTATAATTTTTTCATAAATATTCATTGATGAAATTGGTCTATAATTTGCTTTCTTTTTCATTTATCAGGTTTGTAAATCAGTATCATAATTGTTTCATAAAAAGAGTTTGGTAAGATCCCTTATTGCCCTATTGCTCCAAATAGTTTATTTAATATTAGAATTAGTTGATCTTTAAATATTTGATAAAATTCCCTTGCAAATCCGTCTGGCCCTAATGCTTTTTTCTTAGGAAGCTCACTTATGACCCATTCATTTTTTTCTAAAAACTATCTTGATTCCATTTTCTTTTCTGCTAATCTAGGCAAATTATATTTTATAGTCTTCCATTTCGGTTAAATCATTAAATTCATTGGCACATAATTGAGCAAAATAATTCTGTATATTTGCTTTAATTTCATCTTCATTAGTGGCATATTTACTCTTCACATTTTTAGTACTAGTAATATTGTTTTCTTCTCTCTCTTTTTTAAATTAAATTATCTAATGATTTATTTTATTGGGTTTTTTGTAATACTAACTGCTAGTTTAATTTATTAATTCAATTGTATTCTTACACTTAAATTTACTCATTTTATCTTTAACTTTTAGCATTTCCAATTTAGTGTTTAGTTGGAGGGTTAATTTTTCCTTTTTCTAGTTTTATAAATTAGATATAATCACTCACTTATGATTACTGCTTTTATTGTATACAATAGATTTTGGTATGTTGTTTCATTATTGTCATTCTCTTTAATGAAATTACTTATGGCTCTTATTACTTGTTCTTTAACCATCCATTCTTTAAAACTGGGTTGTTTAATCTCTACTTAATTTTTTCCTTATGCTTCCATTCTCTTTTATTAAATGTAATTTTTATTGTATTATGGTCTGTAAAAGATGCATTTAATATTTCTGCTTTTCTGTTTTTAGCTATAAGATTTTTGTGCCCTTATATATGGTCAGTTTTTGAAGAAATATCATGTTCACTGACAAAAAGGGACATTATATTCTATTTTCATTCACTTCTCTTCAAATATCTATCATAGCTAGCTTATCTAAAATTGTACTCTCTTCTTTGAGTTCTTCTTAATTTATTTTTGGCTAGATTAATCTAATTCTGAGAGGGGAAAATTAAAGTCCCCTGCTATTATAGTACCACTATCTAGTTCCACCTTTAATTCATTTAACTTTTCTTTTAAAAAGTTGGATGCCATAACATTTAGTGCATATATGTTTAGTAACAATATGCTTCATTTTCCATAGTGCCTTTTATCATAATGTTGTTTCCATGTTTATCTCTTTCAATTAAATATTTTAGCTTTGGCTTTTCCTGATATCATGATTACTATCAGTTGAGGCATAATATATTCAAGTCTCAGTCTCTTATTTTAACTGTGTGTGTATCTCACATTTTTAAATGTGTGCCATGTAAGCAGCATATTGTCAGATTCCGATTTTTAATTCATTCTGCTCTCTATCTTGTTTTATGGGCTAATTCATCCCATTCACATTCATGTAATCACTAATTGGGAATTTCCCTTAACCTATTTTTCTTCACAGTCTTTCTTTTTTACTCTATCATTCTTTTAGTTTACTTCTAACTACTACCTCCATAATCCATACCCTTTAGAGAATATTTCCCTTATCCTCTCCCCTAATCATCTTATTCTTTATTTTATCCATCCCTCTATCATTTCCTTCCTTATGCTCTCCTACTGTTTTATTAAATTTTAATCTACACACCCTTCTAAAAAGTCTTCCCATCTACACACCCTTCCAAAAACCATTCCCTTGCTCTCATTTTTTTATAAATTTAGATGCTAGATGTATATTTCTTTTCTTTGATCTGATGAGAGTAAGATGCCAAACCTATCAGCTCTCCACCTCCACCTATTCCCTCTACATCAATTCTTCTTTTTGCACATCATTTGTATGAGATAATTGTTCTTTACCTTTTCCTACACAATTTTGCTTTTTTAAAGAATCACTCATCATACTAAGCTTAGCTCTAGTCTTTTTTCAAATTATCCAAGTATTAATGACAGTTTACTTTAATGATGTTTATATTTCAAGATGTTATATGAAAAATTTTCCATTAAGTCCCAGTATTTTTACTACAAAAATCTGAGTCTTTCAATCCATTGAGTATCCTTTTTTCTTGTTGTTCAGATTATTTTAAATTTGCTGAGTATGTTTTTATTGGCAACCTCAGTTCTTTTGCTGTTCAATATATACAGTTTCAAGATATCAAGGCTTTTAGCTACTGGGTCTTATATAATTCTGATTGTGACTACACAGCATTTTAATTGTTGGGATTTTTTCTTGTTGCTTGGAATATTTTTTTCCATGAACTGGGGGTTTTGAAACTTGACTATGATATTCCCATATGTTTTCATCCTGCAATCTCTTTCAAGTGGTGATCAGTGGATTTTATTTTTTTTTTGTATTTCTACTTTCCCCTCCTGTTCTAAAACTTCAGGTCAATTTTCTAAAATTATTTCTTGAAATATTGTATCAAAATTCTTTTTTATTGTGGCCTTGAGGTAGTCCAATAATTTTTATACTTCTCTTCTTGATTCAATGTCCAGATCTGTCATTTCTTATGAGATGTTTGATATTCCCTTCTATATTTTTTCATTTGTTTGATTCTGTTTTATTATTTCTTGGGATCTTATAACATCATTCACTTTTCCTTTTCCAATTCTAGTTTTCAAAAAATTTCTTTCCTTAAGATTCTGAATCTCTTTTTTCCATTTCTCTTCATAATTTCTTTGGTTTTCTTGTATTTTTCTTATTTTTTTTCTAATTTTTCCTCAATCATTTTTATTTGATTTTTAATGTTTTTTTTTAGTTCTTCCAAAAATTCTTTTGTGGCATGTCACAATTTAACATTGCTCTTTGGGGTAGGAGAGACTTTTTTTTTTTTTTTGCTTTAGCATCTTCCACTGATCATGAACTCAGGTCTTCTCTATCTCCTTAGTAGTTGTCTATGATTGTGTTCTTTCATCTTTGCTTATTTTTTTTATTTTGTTTTAATTCTTGGAAGCTTCTTAATATCATCACTTCTAGGCCCTGGACATAAGGAATAGTAGCTCTGACCTCAGGCCCTTCTTACTGTTATTTTTCTGAATTTGTTCTGCTCTCAACTTTGGTGCTTTTCTTCACAAGCCACAGTTAAGTCTCACAGCTATACTGTGCTGGAAATTCTCCTGCTCCCTGAGGACCCTCTAGTATCTGTAACCTTCAGCTACCCCCTCTTGCCTTGAACTGAAACTAAGAACTCAGCTTTCCTTCAAGTGCCCATAATCAGTAGCATCCTCAATCCATTAAGAATTCCTAGGCCTGAGGATGAGGCTACCTTCCAGCCCAGCTACCCCCACTGCTAGTTGTTCCCCTTTCAATTGTAAATGAATGTTTTTAATCATATTCAAAATGATCTGATACTTATATTTTTCATTTTAGAATTTAAAACATAATTTCTTGCTTTAATAGTATTTTGCTTTTCTTATAGATAAAATTATAGTTATTTAACATAGTAGAGGTGGGATATATATATATATATATGACAGTAACTACTAAAAATAATTAGAATGCAAAATGATGGAGAGGTAACTAGACATGTTATCTAGATACCTAGCTAACCACCTAGATTGCTTAATACTCCATATTAAAAGAATAAAACCATTATAAGAAGAACAAGGTTAGAAATCGAGTATAGAGTGCAACAACATTGCAAGAAGAAATCTAGAAATTAGCCAAATTAAAAAAAAAACAGTTTTTGTGAGAAAAGAAGCCTTAAATTATTAAAGGAACATTCAGTCTTCAAGTGAAATCTTGATATCCTAAAAATTATGTCTTGAATTATAGATTGTCATACTAAACAAATGATTACTTTGTCAAACTAGACAAAATAATGGTAAAATTTATTTGAAAAGGAAACAAGATCAGCAGAACCAGAAGTAGTATTCAGGACCTGATTCTAACAAGGAAGAAATAGCAGATTAATTAAAAATGAAAGAAACTTTGTGAAGAAAGTGCTGATTCAATCATATGTTCTATGATAAAGGAAGGAAAGGAATTCCAGGGACAAAGTGATTTGACCTCTAGATTCAAAGAAATTATATTTCAAAGGACTCATAGAAAATTAGTTAACGGAGTTAGAAAACTTTCCTGAATGAAGTTTTGAAGATGAAAATATTCATTTAACCCAACTTCAAAATGGAAAGGGAGAGAGGTAAAATAATATTTAATATAGGATATCAGCATGGGCAGCCCTTGTGGGCCCCAAAAACAGAAGTGAAAGTCAATTGGGTCAATTCTGTCATGTTAGAGACTATTCTGGACAGGGAATTATGCAAGAAAAAATGTTTATCCTCAAATTCAAAGAAACTGAGATATACCATTTTCACAGATGTAATTACCAACAAAAGTAGAAACCCCATAAAGTGAATGATGAGAATCCCCCAATAAACAAAACATCAATAATATCAATATAAAAATCCTTAATTAAAGCCCTGAAAACCAGCAGATAAATAAACAAAGAGGATTTCAAAAATAAAAAGGAAGGATAATAGTAAGTATTCAAAGAGCTTAGGAAACTTTTATTTTAAAACAACTGAAAGTAAACAAATTCCTGATAAATTATGGGAATCCATAGACTCCCAAGAAAGCATAGAAGAACAAAAATAAATTTTATAATGGTTCAAAGAAGAATTAAATTTATTTTTAAAATGTAAGTATGAAAATAGGCCTGATTTAGAATTTTAAATGCCTACTATTATAATTATAGTAGCAGATTAGGAAAAAGTTAAAATAGATTAACTCCTTTAAGGAAGTGATAGATCTAGATTAGAAATTTTAAAAAATGTTAAAGTAGAGAAAATATAACAGAAGAAAAGCAAATATTAAAATAGCATAAGTTATATGAATTATATAAATATTATATTATGTAATTATATAAATATAAAGTATAAAAGACTGATCATAAAAATAAGATATATGAAAACAACATGAGGATTGTGTTTCTAAGAAAATCATGAAAATTGAAAAACTTGAATAATATATTGCAAAAAGTTATACGAGAAAGCTTCCCAGAACTTCTGAATATAGAGAAAAAAGAGACTTCACCTTGGAGAATCCAGAAATAAACTCCAGGGGGGAAATGTTATTTTGAACTCTGAATTGCATAGTGATTAAAATAGACTAGTTCAATGACAAACAATAAATACGGAAAATTTTGAAGGCAAAATTCAGTTTTGGAAAATTCAAGATCTTCAAATAAAATTTCAAAAATATTAATAAGGGAAGGGAATGGGACTACAGATTTGAAGAGTTTCCTAATACTGCCAGTAACTTTTGAGTAACTGTTTGCACTTATTACAAAGTAGAGTACTACAGTAGGACTTGGTGGGAAATGGGAATTAAAATGAGAAATATTTCAATATTAAAAACTAAAGACTAATAAAAGTTTAAAAAGAAAGGAAGATAATTTTTCCTCTGAATGGCCTTAAATTAATGGGACAAAATAGCTGATATACTCTCAACTTCCTAAGGAAGAGCAGGTCTTTTCTCTCCAAAATAAATAAATAAATAAATAAATAAATAATCAGCAATCAACATAGATACTGGGGGAGGAAAAAGGCTCAAATAAAAATATTGAGTATAATTGGGCATCTGAGACATTGCCCCAAAGGTTTCAAAAAATTACTTTCTGCAACCTTAGGATACTAAATTGCTCAGGGATTGAAAAACTCCCCGAATGTGTGAGAAGCAATAAATAATAGGTACTTTCAGAAGATAGATTATATAGTTTATTTGAAGGTAAGGAAGGGTGAGTCAGGTATAATGAGAACAATTTTCAAAAATCATTTATTTCATACTAGAGTATTAATTTGATTATTATGGAAAGTGACATCAATAATTTCTCTAGATGCATATGAACAGCTAAGGAAACATATTACCTAAATAATTACTGTCCTACTAATATTGTATCTCATATAATGTCCCAAGTTGTAGCTTCACTTCTCTGCAGTATGATTATTTCTATTCTCACCCTTAATTCTTTTGAGATTTCGATCTATGAATTCATGGACTTTGAGCTAATTGAGATGGTTATGCTATCTGACAAGATCATCCTCAGTAACTGCTTTCTTTTCTATCTCTTCCTGCAAAGCAGCTAAGATCACAAGGAGAACAATATTTTTCTTCAGCTTTGGTCTTTTCATCAGAAATAGATGAAATTCACTAGTATCATTGAATGTCCATTTTCTTCCCTGAAAGATAATGCTTGTTTTAGCTGGATAGCTTATTATTGGCTATAATCCAAATTCCTTTGCCTTTTGAAATATCAGATTCCAGGCACTTTGAACCTTTAAAGTGGAAGCTGCTGGGTCCTGGGCAATCCTGTTTGTGGCTCCTCAGTATTTCAATTGTTTCTTTCTGGCTACTTGCAATATTTTTCTTTGGTCTAATAATTCTGAAATTTAGCCATGATATTCCTTGGAATTTTCATTTTGTCGTCTCTTTCAGGAGGTGAACTGTGAATTCTTTCAATGGCTATTTTACCTTCTGATTCTAGGATATCAGGGAAGTTTTCCTTAATGATTTCCTACAGGATAATGTCTAGGTTCTTTTTTTCTTCATAGCTTTCAGGAAGTCCAATAAACTTTAGATTGTCTCTCCTAGATCTATTTTCCAGATTAGTTGTTTTTTCTAAGAAGTATTTCTTATTTTCTTTTACTTTTTTTTCACTTTTTTGTTTTTGTTTGACTGATTCTTGAAGTTTTATTGAGTCATTCACTTATATTTGTTCAATTCTAATTTTTAGTGCATTATTTTCTTCAGTTATATTTTTAGCTCCTTTTGTATTTGGTCAATTGAATTGTTTTGTTCATTGCATTTTTTTCTCCATTTCACAAATTCTGTTTTTCAACAAATTGGTATCTTTTTCATATCTTTTTTTGTATGTAGTTATATGGTTTTTCCATTTCATCAAATCTATTTTAAGGAGTTTTCTTCAGATAATTTCTGTTTTTCCTTTTCTTTATCCTCTTGCAAAGGTCTCATTTTCTTTCCCCATTTTTCTTCTAAGTCTTTTAAGATTCTTTTTAAAATCTTCCAAGAAAGCCTTGTGATATGGGGACCACTTCATATCTCACTTTTGGGCTTCATTTGCAGTTGATTTGCATTCAGGAACCCCAAGATTTTAGGTCTGTTGTTCTCTATTTCTATAAAAGCTATCTATGGTGAGAGGTTTGTTTTTTTGTTTGTTTGTTTGTTTATTTTTATAAGGGTTGAGGTCTGGTTTTGATGCAAAGGAGTATCAACTGCTTTAGTTTTAGTTCTGCTGATTTCTGGTAGTGGGTAATTGTTACCAGGTCCCACATTCTTTCAGGGCTCAGCAGTTTACAATTTGCCTTTTGTAGAAAATTTGCTAACACCACCTTGCACCAAGAGTAGAGTAGCCTAAAAGACTCACAGAAGATTCCCTGGTGTGGAATGCTTTGTCTCCTTGTCCCACCTCCTTGCCCCAGGCTCCCTGTGCTGTGGTCTGGGCTTGGTAGACTGTCCCCCAGACCATTTGAAACAGATCTGTTCTGAAGTTCTTCCAAGGTATTTTCTTATAGAAATATGTTGACTCCAAATATTTGTGAGTTTAATCACTTCAAAACCAGTTTAGAGGCTTAATCTACTGTTGGTTTGAGAGAAGGTCAGAGGAAGTCACAGAAAATCCTGTTTGCTCTCTGCCATTTTGGCTCCACTCCCTTGATATTATATAATTGAATTGTGTTCATGGCTTATGTTGACCATTTGCTCTGATTATAGAAATTTGCTGTCAGAGGAAAATATAGAGATATGATTATACCACCATCAGAACTGGTTCTTTGGGCCTCAGCCTGGGAGCATACATATGACAAAATAAAGCATCCTTAGTTCAATTGGATATTCAATTATAATGTTCTATTTTATGGTCAAACTCAGGAATAATCAGGTATATTCTTATTTCCAGATACAGACCTCCACCTGTTCAGGGTCACATTTCTCTTAAGTGGTGGGTTATTGACAATAATCAGGCAATCAAATTCAAAATTCAAAAGGATACCAGTAACAGTCCCAAGACATTCTACTTCTAATAGCAATTCTAATTGCAATTTAGGGCTAGATAAATTATTTCTTACAAGTTTTCCAAAACTTACACACATAGGAAATTTTTTAACTTGTTTTATATGTTTAAATTCATCCTGATGCAAAGGATTAATCATTAAACATGTCCATAGACTTAGGTCTACAGAAACACCTCATTTCTTAGGGCTGATGGCCTTGCTTGCCCTGATGGTTTTAAGGAAACTGGCAAACTTACAAATTAAAATGAGTTGACAGAGGCCCCAGGGAACAGGCTGAGGTTCTTGTTGCCCACCCCAACCATTCTTAGTGTTTTTATGGGCTATGCTATTTGATACCTTCATAAGGCTTTTACCCTCCATCCTTGAAGACAAACTGATAAGGTTTTCACCTTCTCTCTCTTCTTCCATACATACCAATTATCAGATTTAGGTTTAATGTGATGGCAATAGCTCCAAATAACTTAGTTAATTAATAGCCAAATAGTCTTAGTTGTAATTTGCTCTCAATTTTCTAGAAACCATGAAAATATCTAATTCTCTAAATTGCATTTACAAAATAATATAAAAATATTTAGCAAGGCTAAATAAACTTTCCACCTTCTTTTAGTTGACAAATCTATTCAGTCCCCAAGCTGTTAAGCTAGTTAATTCTCAGGGAGAATTTCCATTCCCTTAAATAATTTTCCTTTTTATTATATAGAAAAAAACAAGACACTCTTTTTTTTATTGAGATAGAACAGATTTTAAAATTTATTTAACTTTACTTCATGAGTTTTCCCAAATTTCAATTAAATGTTTCAGACAAACTGGATTGTCATTTGTATATTTTCCAATTCATGCAAATCATTTCTCTTTTGTAAGCCAGGAAAAAATTAAGATGTCAATTTTTTGTGACTGGGTTCTGAGAAGTCTGACTCTAGATAACTCAAAAGCAGGCTGGTTTTTGGCAGTTTTTTTAAGTAGCAGTGAACTACTTTTCTGTTTACCTAAATTTAGTGCAAATAGATTACAATTTACATATCTCTTTATTGGGCTTTGATTAGAGCTCCTTTAAAACTGCTTTTACTCTCATCTCAAATTTAACAAATTTCACTGAATTATATATATTTTCTCCTTCTTATCCCTTCTTTTAGTCAGGGAAGGAGAGAAATATGAAGAAAGAGAGATTCTATGCACTATCTTCCTAGGCCTAGTGAGGCCTTAATTTAGTTGAATTTGTTTAGTTTAATTTACATACACCCCAAAATTATTTATCTCAACATTGGCATTGTATGTTGGTCACATCTCAAATCCCATATAAAGTTATCAAATATAAAGCAATTTTATTCAATAAAACAGTTAACATTCACATAATATGCTTTATGCTAAGCACTTTTGCAATCATGTAATCTTCACAACATTTTTAGTTATCTTTATAAATCGGAAAACTGGGCAGAGATAGAATAACTTGCCATAAATTACATAGCTGATACATTTCTGAAATTGAAACAGAGAATGGTGGATTTCCTGAAAACAGAAAACAGAGGCTGACTGGTTTTTTTTCATCTCACACTGCCATGCTAGGTGATGCCAGGGGCACCCAGATTCTTTCCAACCAGTTTCTGGACAGAACCTGCTGAAGGCTGGGATGACTGGTGCCAATATTTCCTTTGATGGTAGTTTTAAATGCCAGGACTCAGGGAATGCTGAACGTGGTGCCTGACCCCCACTGTATTCCCCTAAGCTAAGTTGGGAAGGTACAGGTTATATGGGGTCTCCATGACTTTTGCTGCTTTCCCTACAATACTTTAGTTTTCTCTTTTATCAATCTGCTCTGAGATGAGAGAAATTAACAGAGAGATTTGGGCTATATCAAGCTTATTAACAATCTTTACAACTGATATGCATTCAGGGCTCCTAGGAGAGGAGTAGCTGGGTAATCAGGGTTGTAGAGAGAGGCCACCCTTAAACTCATCTGGGGTGCTTTCCCAATGGAGTAATAGAAGACTCCACATAAGATAGAAGTCAAAAAAGAGTTAGCAAAAAGCTGCTATTTTCCTAATTATTGTTTTGACTAATTGTCAAATTCCTTAGTCATATTCTCTCAAAACCATCTCATAATTTTGATTAGCTAACATTTTTTGCAGCCCTTAGCTTGACCAGAACTGGGATCCACAAGAAAAAGTTAGATTATTTCCCTTTTAAAAATGAAATTAAGAAGGTTAAGAAATCTTTCCAAGTAACAAAATCTAGCTCACGGAACAAACATAGCACAGGCATTTTACACTGACACAGACACAGATATAGACAAAAATGACATGGAAGAAAACTGTGACAGCTTTGCAAAAACCATAAATTTGAAAAATAAAAACAACTACTCAGGAATTAGCATCATGTAAATATAAACCATTCTTTTAAACAAATAGAAATTTAAATAATATTAAAGGAATTTTATTTAACAGGACTGGGGCTGTTTCTGTGTTATGTGTTAACCACATAAACAGAAAATTTGCTATCTGAAAAAATATTAAGAGGTTCTTGAGCAGTATACAGTACAGTAATAATCACATATAACTCATTAAATATATTTAGTAATAGGTAGAATATATATATAAAGAGGCTGATTGTTTATTAATAACATCTGTAAATGCCATCTATTACTTGCGGTTGATATTCAGATTTCTTTTTGAATTAGAGTTAGAATCTCCTCTTAAAAATTTGAATAATTTTGCCAATTCATGTGTTTCAAATTTCAAGTACAGTTTTACCCAATAAATATCCCTCAATTTTTGATGATCATTTAGAATAACTAAAATATCCCTTTTAATTTTTATTTTAAAATTGGCCTACAATCAATGATAGATTGAATCCAGAATGCCTCTTTTCCTGTACCTTCAAAATCTTCACCACCCCAAATTTTTAAAATTTAGTTTAATTTTATGATTTTGTTAGTTATTATTAATAACTTTGCTATTTTATCACCCTTTTTAAAAAAAATATCGTGGTGAGGAGTGGCATAGCAAAGAATACATATTTTCCCCCAAAAAAATCAAACTCTATTACTTCAGAAACAATCTTAAGCCTTAGCATTGCCCATGAATTACATCCCAAAATAAGACCTAGCATACCAGAAGGAACTAGACCTAAAACTCTGGTGGGGAGAGAACATATTCCATATTATCAGAAATTCAGTGTGATACCGCAGCAGAAAAATCAAAGCCAATACTTCTTAGGATAACATGCATTAAATCTTGTACTGTCAATAAGTTGGATTTGAGGTATTGTTAACAGGCACTACTTGAGAAAGATTAGCTCCCATTGAATGGTTCTCAATATCAAATTAACTTCTCTATCATGCTGAGAGGGATTTTCAGAAGCCCAATATCTGTCCTTCCTGCATTTTAGACCTTATAAGGTTTATCTGACGAATTGCAATGAAGTACAACCTTTTGAGTAATATTATTTTTTCTCATATTAGCCAACTGTCCAAAATTGTAGCATCTATGAGAATTTGAAAAAAATTTAGATCATAAATTTTGCTGATTTAGTACAACAGCCATTATTTCTGCTTGAAAAGTAAAGGTCCCAATATTCTAACACTTTTGAATCATTTCTACTAAAGACATTTTTGGGTTTTCCCCAGCTAATATTTTCTTATAATTGACATTAGCATTTGCAAAAGCAATTGTTTCAATAAAATTTAAGCTACCTGCAGGCTGAATTTCCATAATTAAGCAACTGACAAAGTCAGCAAAAGTGTCATTAGGTCCTTGCTACCTGAGAGATTTTGCCATATTCTGATTCAATATGTGTACTATATTGGTATCAGGTGAACAAGGATAAATCTTATAAATTTTCTTTGTTTTATATTTTTATATCTTTTAATTTATATATCTTATATATCTTATAACTGATTTTTATATTCTATACTTCATTTTTATCTGATATCTAATATGTTATAACATATTTTATCTTATATTTTATATGTGATATCTTATATGTT
This sequence comes from Sminthopsis crassicaudata, assembly GCF_048593235.1. Taxonomy (NCBI): domain Eukaryota; kingdom Metazoa; phylum Chordata; class Mammalia; order Dasyuromorphia; family Dasyuridae; genus Sminthopsis; species Sminthopsis crassicaudata. The sequence continues at coordinate 403,471,738 of NC_133617.1, forward strand.
ATTCCTCATGTCAGCCTGGTGATAAATTACTTATAGTGATAAATTACTTTTAGTGATCACCTCTTGCTTACTTTATCTTCTTTCTAATGCAAATTACTTTCCCCACTTACTTTTATTATTAAGGGTACTCTCCTGCCAGGACATCTGAAGTCCCTGTTCAAAGCAGTACTCCACTTTACAGATAAAGAAATTGAAATTGAAAAAATAACTTGCTCAAATAGCTGGGAAATATACAATGTGGAATATAAACTAAGATCTTCCTTATTCTAGGTCCAACTCTCTCTTCATTGAATTGGATAGCTGTCTGATTAGTTCAGATTGTGTTATGATTTGATTTACTTTACCTTTTAGCATTTAAATTAATGAAATGGCTTAAACTAGTTACTGACTCCAAATTCAGTATTTATTGCACTACATCAAATTCCTTGATAATAGGACCTGTGTTATATTTAACATTATATACCCAGAGGCTAGCACATTGCCCAGCATCTAGTAGGTTCATAAGTATTTGTTGAATTGCATCAGTTCAGTTCTTTGAAAACATATTTAAAGTCATTTTCCACTCATTTATATGAACTTGAGAATTTATTGTGTATTGTTCTAATTTTACTTTGGACATAAATATCTGTATCTTGTTGTATATAAGTATCTGTATAACAAACCATTCCCTTAGTATTCTTAAATAGTACCTTTATATCCTGCAACTCATGAAAAATATAGGGAAAATGATCTTTTCTTCAAGGCTATCAGCATGAAGGGTCATAAGTTAGTCATGTAGCCAACAGAGTTCTGTGAATTGAAAATAGAAAGATCAAATACTTTCCTGTAACAAAGATATCCTGTAGCAGCCAACAGTATAGAAATTCAGAACATTGTATTCCTATGGAAAACTACTCTTTTAAAATGATTTCTTTCAGAATATGGAGGATAGAAAAATAATCATGCATATTTTCAAATGCTTGTTTGCTCAGGTTTGTGAAAAATTTAATGGCAGAACTTGCAGACTAGTACTTTTTTCTGAAGTAGGATGCTTTATCCTAATGAAAAATTCTGTCAGTAGGAGAAGTACAGTATTAGACATATGTTAAGATTTAAAGGCAGGCTGAGGGTATACAGGTATATATTTCAAAGATATTAAAAACATGAGAATAGTTTTCAATCCATCATGTGAATTTTCTTTTTGTAGACATGTAAAAAGAATGTAAAACATAAATACTCTCCACGTACTGATTGATGAAGTAGGTTCTGGAGACATAAATTCCTTAAAAGCCCTTATGAATGGATAGATTAATATCAATACTGATTGGAATGTCAATGAAACAATGGCGCATGCTTCAGATTCTACTGGAGAACATCACTTTTTTCACTGCTGCCTTGACTTCCTTGTTCCTCAGACTGTAAATAATGGGATTCAGCATTAAAGTCACTGCACTATAAAATAAAGCAATCAGTTTGTCTAAATCTGAATCCTTTGCCTTGGGTTTTGAGTACATGAAGAGAAGGGTTCCAAAAAATATGATGACTATAGTCAGATGCGCTGAACAGATGGAAAAGGCTTTCTTCCTTTCTTCAGCTGAGTTGACTCTCAGAATGGTAACAAGGATAAACATGTATGAGATGAAAATGAGCAACACTGGAATAATTGTGATGAGTACAACTGCTACCATCATGACAAAAGTATTGAGAGAAATGTCCACACAGATCAGTTTCAGAACAGTCAGGATTTCACCAAAAAAGATCAATGATGCCATTTCCACAAAAGGGAAGCCTCAATGCAAGGACTATTTGCAGTAATGAATTTACACTTCCAACTATCCAGCTCAGGGTTGCCAATTGCACACAGACTCTCATCTTCATGATGATTGTATATCTCAGAGAATTGCAGATGGCCACGTATCTGTCATAGTCCATCATGGCCAGCAGCACACACTCTATTTCTCCCAGGGTATGAGTAAGATACATTTGTAATGCACAACCTGAGAAAAATTGACCAACATTAAAAGCACAAATGAGGATGCAACAACAATATCCACAAGAAATACATGGGGGTGTGAAGGTTTGAATCCAAAAAACTCAATAAAATGCATGAGAAGATACCCAGTAAAATGACCAGATATATCCCCAGGCACAACACAAAGAAAACAATCTCAACATTGTGATGCTTAGAAAGCCCCAGCAGAATTCCAGCACAACAGTCCGATTAGCCTCATTCATTCTCTTATCCCTCTTAGTCCCTCTTAACTCAGAAAAAGACCCAGGACATTCACAAACATATTACTCTTTATGGGTAAGGTGTCCAAAATAGGTTTAGATCTGATCGCTTTCTGCACCCCCATTTTGAGGTACACTGATATGAGTCTATGTCTGAAGTAACAATTCTAGGATATAATTCATGACTGCAAAGTCATTCCTTTGCTAGACCTAATAGCTTCCCCTTCTATGAGTTGTATAAATTTAAAAACACAAATATCCAATTAGGAAAAGTAGTAAGATTAATTAAAATGAGTGTTTTCACTCTTTCTCATAGTTTACTTGCTTAGGCATGAGGGAGTTGGGGAATAGCTTCTTTTTATCATCCTATAGATTGTGTGAGAGAAGAGAAAAGATATTTCTTTTTGTTAAGCCCTTTTAATCTGATTTTAGAATGTCTTGTCTAATTGTAGGGAACTATGAATGTTTATATCCTGTTCAGCTGAAGATGCAATTATAGCCATGAAAAAATCGAGAAGCAGAATACTTCAGTTTTTCAATGTCTTCATAAATGTTATTTGATAATTCCAATTATGTGAGTGTTGAGAATCATTGACAGAAAAGCAGCTCTCTTTGAAAATGAATATTATTTGAGTGTAAACCACAACATAGCATTTCCAATCTGACTATTTTTGTCCGCTTGCATTTTTTATTTTCTTTTCAGGTTAATTTTACCATATTTCCAAGTCCGATTTTTCTTGTACAGCAAAATAATTGTGTGGATATGTATACATATATTATATTTAACATATACTATAACATATTTAACATGTATTGGTCTACCTGCCATCTGGGGGAGGGGGTGAGGTAAAGGAGAGAAAAAGTTGGAACAGAAGGTTTTGCAAGGATCAATGCTGAAAAATTACTCAAGCATATATCTTGTAAATAAAAAGCCATAATAATAAAAAATATAAAAAATAAAAATGAATATTATTTCTGTTATGGGAAAAAATGAGCAAGGATTGAGTTAGTTGTTTGGTTCTCATTATGTCTATCATTTACAATATAATTGTCTTGAAAAGAACTATAATTAGCTACATAATCTCCCATGAAATGGAACTGGAATAAATATCAAGAAAGATGCCATTAAATTAAATTTTTAAAAGTCAAGTTCATTGGTCAACAGGTAGAAAATAGGAAAACATCATATCTGTTTATGGAGATAGAGATGTGTAAAGGGCTAGAACTGAGCAATGCACTTGGATAATGAAGCACGTGAAACTAATAGTGCATTGCTCAGTTCTAGCCCTTTACAGAGATGTGTCAATGTACAGTCAGTGCTTGAAAGGACATCACTGAATAATGAAGCAGGACAGTGTTAGCGAGAAACTCTTTTGGGACGTTTCTCAGAGGGAAGAAGAGAAAGGAGAGAAGAAAGCATTTTGTGGAATCTTTTCATTTTAAGGAATTTTTATTTTTAGCTTGCTCACTAAATGCAAAGTTGTTTCTAGCTGCTGAAATATCACATGTTCTGCCAAGTATCCTCTTAATTTCATGAAATTAGACCAAAGCACAGACTAATCAATTCTTGTTACTGGTCCTAAATTGATTCACAGATTTTGATCTTTTTATCCTAAATGAACTACATTTCCTAAATTACCCTCTACCCATCAGAGCTCAGGTTTGTTTTTTTTTTTTGTTGTTGGATTAAGTCTCTTTTAATGGGATTTGACATTGTGAAATTATATTTATCTCTTTCCCAAATTCACACCTAGCTTGCCTAGATTCCAAAATACTAGATGATAAATGTTAGGATTACAAGGTGAGAACTCAAGTTGTCTGGACAGTTCTCTGATGTTAGGTGAGAACTCAGGTTGTCTGGACAGTTCTCTGGCTCAGAATTCACACCTTTGGTTCCAGACTTTGAAGGGAGTTTATACCTTTGATCTTCTGAGGTAGACTTTACATGTTTAAAAGAAGTTTGCACCTTTAAGAAGCCTGAGTTAAAGAAGCCTTTAAGCCCCTGAGTTCTCACATGCCCCTTTAAAAGGAGCAAGTTCATTGGTTGAAGTATTTTTTCACAAGCTCCATTGAGTTCTCACTACAGTCTCTGCGAGGATAAAAGAGACAACATTGGGCCCAGAGAAGTGAGTCTACTCCAGGTCAGAGTTGGGACGGCTTTCTATAGGAAGAAGAGATTGAGTTGAGAAAGCAGATCTCCTCCCAGAGAGTGTGTATCAAAAATAAAATGAAATAGAAATTATTTGCTCATGATAACATAGATAGTTATTTGGTTGAGAAAATGACTTTTGTCTGTAAGCCCTTGCCTTTTCCCACAACACTATAACACTTCTCATTCACTCAATGGCCATTGATGAAGCCACTATGCTCAGTGCCATAAAGGATAGAAGAATAAATGAGTTATGAGTTTATATATTGTGGTACTTATATTCTAGTATGTTTCTGTACTTTTCTTCTTCTTTTACCCTTCTGCATCAGTTATTCTTCTGCCTGCCTCTGACACCAACCACCCCTGTACCATCTTTGCTTTCTAAATAATTTCAATATTAATATACCGAGTGATGAAGCCTAGATTTAGATGCTTCTTACTTTTTAAACTCTTCCTTGATCCACTTTGGCCTGAAGAACTTTTCTCCTAGAACTTCTATATGATTTGAATTTTATCTTTTCCTTATAATAATAGCTTCTATTTTCCATTATTCTGATTTGTATGAATTTTTATTTTCACATACTAGAATATAAGTACCACAATATATAAACTCATAACTCATTTATTCTTCTATCCTTTATGGCACTGAGCATAGTGGCTTCATCAATGGCCATTGAGTGAATGAAAAGTATTATAGTGTTGTGGGAAAAGGCAAGGGCTTACAGACAAAAGTCATTTTCTCAACCAAATAACTATCTATGTTATCATGAGCAAATAATTTCTATTTCATTTTATTTTTGATACAAGCAATTTGTTTTCTTCTCTTTTTCTTTAAAATCATATTAACTGGGGTGGAGCCAAGATAGCAGAGAAGACACATGCATCATTCTAAGCTCCTCTTCTACCCTCATTACTAATTACCAAATTCAGCCTCAGAATGTTTGATTGGTAAAAGCCACAAATGTTGGGATAACAACAAATTAGCAGCCAAAGATGATCTGGAAGATTGCCAGAAAAGGTTTGTCCTGATTGGCAGAAGCAAGCCAGCGCAGTCAGGGAGGCAGAACCAGAGGCTAGCACAATGAGTGAACAAGGTTGGGGGGGAAGAGGGAGGTGGTCTCTGCAGGTGGAGATTTTGCAGGGAGGACTCTATCACAGGTTGGCTGCTCTGCTTTGGTTGTAAAGCAGTAGATCAGCAGAGAAGTTACAAAAAGGCCAAAGATAGAGTACACTCCAAAAAATATCATAATCTAACAGGATCTGGCTATACCCATCCAGCACCAGAAGTGACTCAACATGGACCACAGCACAGCTGTACAGCCCTATTCTGCAGTGTGGGGTTTTTGTCTGAGGCAGCCATAATTCTGCACAGCAGAAGGGGCTCTGCCCAGGGCAGCCATAAGTCTGCATGGAGTGGAGGAGGGGAGGTTCTGCAAACAGACTCCAGACAAAACCCCAAGGGGGGATGTAACCTGGTCCCCATCACACAAGGCTCTCCTAGAGGAAATTATAAATGATCTTAAAAGAGAGCTAGAAGAATAATGGGGAAAGAAAAGAGAAGCTCTTGCAAGAGAGTGTGGAAAAGACATATAACTCACTAAAAGAAAAATTTGGTAAAGTGGAAAAAGAAAACAACTTCCTGAAATGTGAATTGGAAAAGTAAAGAATTCCAAGAGAAACAGAATTTGTGAATTAGAAAAGATGAAGAACTCCCAAGAAAGTAGGATTTGTGAATTGGAAAAAGTAAATAACTCAGTAAGAAAAAAAAATTAGTGAAATGGAAAAAAATTCCATAGAGCAAAACAACTCATTTAAAAACTCAATTGGACATATACAAAAAAATAAAATTTAAAAAAAGCTAATGAAGAAAATAACTCAATAAAAATCAGACCTGAACAAATGATTTGTAGAGACATCAAGAATAAGTCAAGCAAAAAAAAAAAATGTTAAATATCTACTTGGAAAAACACCAGACCTAGAAAATAGATCTGGAAGAGATAATCTGAGGATTGTTGGAATTCCTTAGAATTATAATGAAAAAAAAAAGAGCCTATATACTATTTTACAGGAAATCATAAAAGAGAAACTGCCAGATATAATAGAATCAGAAGGTAGAATAGGCATTGAAAGAATTCATTGAATACCTTCTGAAAAAGACCCTAAAATAAAAATTCCAAAGAATATTGTGGCTAAATTACAGGACTATCAGACTAAGGAAAAAATATTACAAGCAGTTAGGAAAAAATTCAAATACTGAGGAACCACAATAAGGATCGTTCAGAATCTAACTGCTTCCACATTAAAGAATCAAAGGGCCTGGAAATTGGTATTCCAAAAGGCAAAAGAAATTGGAATGCAGTCAAGAATAAACTACCCAGCTAAGCTGGGCATATTTTTCCAGAGAAGAAGATGGACATTTAATGAAACAGGTGGGTTCCATTCATTTCTAAAAAAAAAATAAATAAATAAAAAAAAAGCAGGGCTAAAAAAAAAAATTTCACCTCCAATTATAGGACTCAAGAGAAGCAGAAAAAGGTAAAAAGAACTCTTGAGAATTGTATTTGTGTTATGGCTATACATAAAGAGTGCATATATAATTTGATTTTATTGATATAATATAAAAAGGGAAGTGGCAATGGAAAGGGGATAGTATAAGAAAAAGGGAAAAGGGGGAATAAAAAGAGGGAAACTACATCCCACAAAGAAGCAAAGGAAACCTATCATATCTGAGGGAATTTGTGGGGGGGAAGGAATATTGTGTGAATCTTACTCTCATCATATTTAGCTCAAAGAGAAAATAGTTGACATATTTGGTTTACAGAGAAACTTCTATCACTTCATTAAAAAGTGAGAGAGGAAAGAGGAAAAGGAAAAGAGTAATAAGGGAAAAGTATAACAAGGGGAAGGAATTCAAAGCAGGTGGGAGGGATTCTAAATAGAAAGAGCTGCATGAGGCAAGTGGTCCCCAAGTTTAATACTGGGGAGAGGAGTAAGGAGGGAAAGAAAAAGAAAAGCATAATCTGAGGTAATAAGATGGCAGGAAATACAGAATTGGTCATTTTAACTATAAATATGAATGGGATGAACTCTCTCATAAAGCAAAGGCGGATAGCAGATTGGATCAAAAGCCAGAACCCTACAAAATGTTCTTTACAAGAAACACATTTAAAGCAGGGAGATACATACAAAGTAAAGGTAAAAGGCTGGAGCAGAATCTATAATGCTTCAAAAAGCAGAGGTAGCCATTCTTATCTCAAATCAAGCAAAAGCAAAAATTGATCTAATTAAAAGAGATAAAGAAGGAAATTATATCTTCTTAAAGGGTAGCATAGACAATGAAGCAATATCAATACTAAACATATATGCACCAAGTAGTATAGCATCTAACTTCCTAAAGGACAAGTTAAGAGAGTTACAAAACTATAATAGTTTATAATAAACTATTATAATAAATTTATAATAAACTATAATAATAATCTTTACCTTGCATTCTCAAAATTAGATAAATCAAATCACAAAACAAATTTTAAAAAGAAGTTAAAGAGGTAAATAGAATATTAGAAAAGTTAAGTATGATAGATCTTTGGAGAAAACTGAATGGAGACTGAAAGGAGTATACTTTCTTCTCAGCAATGCATGGAACCTATACAAAAATTGACCATATATTAGGAGATAAAGATCTCAAAATTAAATGCAGAAAGGCAGAAATAGTAAATACTTTCTTTTCAGATCAAAATGCAATAAAAACTGCATTCAACGAAAAGTTAGGGGTAAATAGACCAAAAAGTAATTGGAAACTAAATAATCTCATCCTAAAGAATGATTGGATGAAATGGCAAATCATAGACCCAATTAATAATTTCACCCAAGAGAATGACAACAATGAGAGAACATACCAAAATTTGTGGGATGCAGCCAAAGCAGTAATAAGGAGAAATTTTATATCTTTAGAGGCTTACTTGAATAAAGTAGAGAAAGAGAATATCAATGAATTGGGCTTGCAACTTAAAAAACTAGAAAAAGACCAAATTAAAAACCCAAAATCAAATACTAAACTTGAAATTCTAAAATTAAAAGGAGAAATTGATAAAATTGAAAGTAAAAAAAAATTATTGATTTAATAAATAAAACTAAGAGTTTGTTTTATGAAAAAACAATAAAATAGATAAACCTAAATCTGATTAGAAAAAGGAAAGAGGAAAAGCAAATTGTTACTCTTAAAAATGAAAAGGGAGAACTTTCCATGAATGAAGAGGAAATTAGAGAAATAACTAAGAGTTACTTTGCTCAACTTTATGCCAATACATATGATAACCTAAGTAAAATGGAGGACTACCTTCAAAAATATAGGCTTCCCAGATTAACAGAGGAGAAAGTAAATTGCTTAAATAGTCCCATTCAGAAAAAAGAAATAGAACAAGCTATTAATCAACATCTTAAGAAAAAATCCACAGGACCAAATGGATTTACATGTGAATTCTACCAAACATTTAAAGAACAATTAACTCCAATGTTACATAAACTATTTGAAAAAAATAGTGAATGAAGGACTCCTTCCAAATCCCTTTTATGACACAGATATGGTATTAATACCTAAACCAGGTAGGTTGAAAACTGAGAAAGAAAATTATAGACCAATCTCCCTAATGAATATTGATGCTAAAATCTTAAATAAAATATTAGCAAAAAGATTACAGAAAATCATCCCCAGGATAATACACCATGACCAAGTAGGATTTATACCAGGAATGCAGGGCTGGTTCAATATTAGGAAAACTATTAGCATAATTGACTATATCAATAACCAAATTAACAAAAACTATGTGATTGTCTTAATAGAGGCAGAAAAAGCATTTGATAAAATCCAACACTTAAAAAGTTAAACACACTTGATAGCATAGGAATAAATTGACTTTTCCTTAAAATAATCAGTAACATCTATTTAAAACCATCAGTAAGCATCATATGTAATTGGGATAAACTGGAACGTTTCCCAATAAGATCACGAGTGAAAGAAGATTGCCCACTATCACCATTACTATTCAATATTGTATTAGAAAAGCTGGATTTGGCAATAAGAGTTGAGAAAGAGATAAAAGGAATTACAGTATGTAAAGAGGAAACCAAATTATCACTCTTTTGATATGATGGTATACTTAGAGAATCCCAGAGATTCTATTAAAAAGCTATTAGAAATAATCCACACCTTTATCAAAATTGCAGGATACAAAATAAACCCACATAAGTAATCAGCATTCTTATATATCACTAACAATGTCCAGCAGCAAGAGATATAAAAAGAAATTCCATTCAAAACAACTGTCAATAGTATAAAATATTTGGGAATCTATCTGCCAAGGGAAAGTCAGGAACTATATGAGCAAAACTACAAAACATTTTCCACACAAATAAAGTCAGATCTAACCAATTGGAAAAATATTAAGTTCTCTTAGATAGGTCGAGCAAATATAATAAAGATGACAATACTACCTAAACTAATCTATTTATTTAGCACTATACCAATCAGACTCCCAAAAAACTATTTGATCCACACTTAACACCATACACCAAGATAAGGTCAAAATGGGTTCATTAATTAGGCATAAAGAATGAGATTATAAATAAATTATAAGAACATAGGATAGTTACCTCTCATACCTGTGGAGGAGGAAAGAATTTGTGACCAAAGAAGAACAATTTGATTATATCAAATTGAAAAGCTTTTGTAGAAACAAAAGTAGTGCAGACAATATTAGAAGGGAAACAATAAACTGGGAAAACATTTTTACAGTCAAATGTTCTGATAAAGGTCTCATTTCCAAAATATATAGAGAATTGGCTCTAATTTATAAGAAATCAAGCCATTCTTCGATTGATAGTCAAAGGATATGAAGAGACAATTCTCAGATGAAGAAATTGAAACTATTTCTAGCCATATGAAAAGTTGTTCCAAGTCATTATTAATCAGAGAAATGCAGATGAAGACAACTCTGAGATACCACTACACACCTCTCAGATTGGCTAAGATGACAGGAAAAGATAATGACAAATGTTGGAGGAGATGTGGGAAAACTGGGACACTCATACATTGTTGGTAGAATTGTGAATGAATCCAACAATTCTGGAGAGCAATTTGGAACTATGCTCAAAAATTTATCAAACTTTGAATATCTTTCATTTAGTAGTGTTATTACTGGTCTTATATCCCAAAGAAATCTTAAAGAAGGGAAAGGGACTTGTATGTTCAAGAATGTTTGTGGCACCTCTCTTTGTAGTGGCCAGAAACTGGAAATTGAGTGGATGCCCATCAATTGGAGAATGGCTGAATAAATTATGGTATGTAAAAATTATGGAATATTATTGTTCTGTAAGAAATAAGCAGTGGGATGATTTCAGAAAGGCCTGGAGGGATGTGCATTAACTGATGCTGAGTTAGATGAGCAGGACCAAAAGATCATTATATACTTCAAGAACAATACTATGTGATGATCAATTCTGATGGAAGTGGCTCTTTTCAACAATGAGATGAACCAAATCAGTTCCATTTGTTTAATAATGAATAGAACCAGCTGCACCTAGCTAAGGAAGTCTGGGAAATGAGTTTGAACCACAACATAGAATTCCCATCCCTCTATTTTTGTCTGCCTACATTTTTTATTTCCTTCACAAGTTAAGCGTACATTATTTCAAAGTCCGTTTTTCTTGTGCAGCAAAATAACTGTATGGATATGTATACATATATTGTATTTAACATATTCTTTAATATATTTAACCTATATTGGTCTACTTGCCATCTGCGGAAGGGGATGGGAAGAAGGATAGGAAAAATTGGAACAAAAGGTTTTGCAATTGTCAATGCTGAAAAATTACCCATACATATATCTTTTAAATAAAAAGCTATAATAAATAAATAAACAAACAAACAAACAAACAGAATAACAAACAAATAGAATCATATTAACTGGGAGCACTAGAAGGGAAAGTGGATACAACACCAGTTCTGTAGTGAGGAGGATGTGAGTTCAAATAGGGCTTCAGATATTTAATACTTATTAATACTTATTATGTGATTCAGGGCAATTCAGTTAACCACAATTGCCTCACACAGAAAAAATCATAGTAATCAATAGATTATCTATTTTGTTGGGCAGGGGGATGTTTATAATACCACCCTCTGGTTTTATTTTTTATTTCAATGATATTTTTAATTTTATTAATTTCACCTTTTAATCCATTTCATTCATTTTTATTCCTTTCATTTATTCATTTTTCTTTCATTATTTATTCCTTTATTCATTTCACTTATTCATTTTTATTAATTTATTCATGAATTGTGTTCATTTCATCTTTTTTTAAATTTCCATTTTAGTGTTTAATTGGAGATTTTTAATTTGTTCCTTTTTTAGTTTTGTAAATTATATGCCCAATTCACTGGTCTGTTCTTTCTCTTTTTTATTGATATAACCACTTAGAAATAAACATTTCTCTATTGATAACTACTTTTGCTATATCCAATAAGTTTTTGGATGTTGTTTCATTATTGTCATTTTCATTAATGAAATTACTGGTTGTTTCTAATATTTGTTCTTTAACCCATTCTTTAAGATTGGGTTATTTAGTCTCTAATTAGTTTTTTCCATATGTTTCCATGCTCTCTTATTAAATACAATTTTACTGTATTATGACCTGTAAAAGAATCTTTTTTTTATATTTCTGCTTTTCTCCTTTTAGCTATAACATTTTTGTGCCCTAATATATGATCAGTCTTTGAAAAGTTATTGTATGCCACTGAGAAAAAGGTGTATCCTTTTCTATTTTCATTTTATTCTCATTATTTATTATATTTATTATATCTAGCTTATCTAAAATCCCATTCACTTCTTTGATTTCTTTTTGAATTTATATTTTGGTGAAATTTATCTAGTTCTGAATGGGGAAAATTAAGGTCTCCCACTGATGAAGTTTAGAATTGGGAGTACCTAAATGAAATTAGGTTTAATTGAGGTCTAGTGGCAAGTTCGGGATACAGGGAGTCAAATAGAGCTCCCCTGCAACCCCTTTGGATTCAGCACAAGGATACAGAATTAAATGAGGTCTAGTAGAGGCATAAGAGTCCCCTGTAAAAGAATTTACAGACCTGAAAACCTAGATTGGTAAAAGAGGTTTATTATGGGGTTTGGAAGTAAAGTCTAGTTAATAAAGTAGAAGGGAGAGATAAAAGGCACCTGAACCAGGGATCCAGTAGGCAGAGATCCTGGGCATGCCAAGTATAAGGCTGACATGTTTGGGACCTCTGCAAAGAGAGGGCTCCAACTTGGCTCTTTTTTAATGAGAGATTTAGCTAAAGGGGCCTGTGGGTGGAGTCCCAAGTTGGTTCCTCCCTGGGTTTCAGCAAGGACTAGAATTTGCTATGTGGAAGTTAGGAAACCTGAGCAAATCATTAGAATGATCAGTGGATTTTTTTTTTCTATTTCTACTTTCCCTTCTTGTTCTAAAATTTCAGGGCAATTTATTTCTAATTATTTCTTATAATATTGTATCAAGATTTTTTTTTGAAAATTGTACCTTTCAAGTAGTTAAAAATTCTTATATTTCTCTTCTTGATTTATTCTTCAGAACTGTTGTTTTTCTTGTTTTCACATTATTTTCTATTTTTTCCAGTATTTTGATTGTTTTATTATTTTGGGGGGAATCTTACAAAATCATTCACTTCTCCTTTTCCAATTCTAATTTTCAAGAAATTGTTTCCTTCCTTAAGATTCTGGATCCCTCCCAGTTGGTTGACTTTCTCTTCATAATTTTCTTGCTTTTCTTTGATTATTTTTTTCCTAAATTTTCCTCAATCTCTTATTTGATTTTGAACTCTGAGATACACAAAAGTTAAATTAGATAATTTCAATGACAAAGAATAAATTTGAAACATTTTCAAGGGAAAATTTAACTTTTGGAAAATTTAAGATCTTCAAATAAAATGTCCATAAAATTCATAAGGAAAGACAATGGCACTACAGATTAGAAGAGTTTCATAATAATGTTAATTACTTTTGATTAGCTATTCACCTTTCTTACAAAGTAGAGTACTATAGTGAGAACTGGTGGAAAATATGAATTATAATGAGAAATGTCAGTGTTTAAAACAAAAGACATTAATAAAGTTTTAAAAAGAAAAGGTCCCAGGTGTCCTTGAATTTATGTGACAAAATAATTGATACACTACCAAATCTACTATTAAGAGTGGTCATTCCCTATTTAAAAAAAAAAAAAAAAAGGAATATAGATACTGAGAAAAAGAAGAACAAAATAAAAATCTTGAGTATAATTGGGTACCTGAGACATTGTCCCTGAGGTTTCAACAAAACTACTTTCAGCAACCTTAGAAAACTAAATTGTTCAGGGATTGAAAAAGTCCCTGAATGCAAAGAAAGAAGTTATAAATGATAAATACTTTTATGGAGTAGACTATAGCAGTTTATTTGAAGGTGAGGAAGTTAAGTATAATCAGAATTATTTTCAAAGATCAGTTATTTCATATTAGTGTTTAAATTTGATTATTATGAAAAGTGACTGTTATAAGTTCTCTAGATTTGTCTGAGCAGCTAGGGAGACTTATTATTCAATACAATTATTGTCCTAATAATGTTGTATCTAATGGAAGTACTATAATGCCAAAAACTGTATTTTCAAGTTTTATTATGTTTAATTTCTCTGGAGTTTGATTATTTCTAGCCTCAGCTTCATTTCTTGTGGGTTTCATACATGTGAACTCGTGGATTTTGTTCTAATTGGAGCTATTTGACAGGATCATCCTCTCTTCTAGCTCATTAAGCAAAGCTGCTATGATCACAGATAGAAGATGTAGATTCTTCCTGAAAATGTAGCTCCTGGTCTCTGATGACTTGTGAATGCCTCAAGGTAAGAAAGTTGAGGTCAGAATATCTTACAGAGCATTTCAATCATCATGGATCCATTTGTTCTTTGCTCTCTGAGAGTAGATAACTGACTATAACAAGGAATAAATACAATAAGCTCATAGAAGAAAACTGTCAGTACTATGGAACCATAGCTAAGAAATCTTATTTAATTATACATTCAGAAAGGAGAATTTTCATCCATTCTTTGTGTTAATTAGTAGAGACATATCTCAGATGAATATGATCTTCATCGTACTTTATGCCTTCTTATTTGGATGCTCTAATTTCACACCTGGAAGTTACCTTAGAAATTATCTTATCCAAGCTCTTCATTTTACAGAACAGGAAACTGAGTCCCACAGAAGTGAAGTATATTACTCAAGGTCATTCAACTGATTGGTATCACTAATATTCAAGACTCTTATATCCTTCCTGACTCTTAGTCCTATGCTTTATTTTGCTATGCCACATTGCCACATAACTTTTTTATTAGACCATGAAAAGCAATGGCTTATTCATCATGGTACTTCCCATGTTTCTTAATACTAATGTCTTGCATTCTGATAGGCTCTGAATAAAAATTTGTTGAAGTAATAAATTAATGAATGACAATAAAGAAATCCTCTGAGTAAAGAGGCTTTAACTTCTCGTTGAGCAGCAGAATATATGTCCTTTTTCCGGAAATTATTACATACTCATAAATTTGCCTTCCCTAACTAATAACAATGAGTTGCTTATCAACTTATATAGTGTAGCACTATATAAATGTGAACTGTGTAAATGACATATGAATCTGCTCAGTTCATTCATATGTTTTTATTATGTATGGTGAGACTAATATTGTGAATTTGACCACAACAAAGTACAGCCAATTCAGGATAGAGAAAAGGTTTTCCATTCCATGGTCATGGGGCTTTAATTGTGGCCTGCCATCTTGAAAATATTTCCTGAAGGAAATAAGATTTAAATCAGCCATGCTTTTCCCTAAATAGAAAATAGCCAATAAACATTTATTAAATACCTACTATATCCCAGGCACTGTGCTAAACACAAAGGATATAAAGAAGGCAAAGCAATGCTCTCATTGCTCAGAGTTTAAAGGAGGAGGTAATATGCAAACAGCTATGTACAAACAAGATTTATATGGATTATGCTGGAACAAAGGCATTAAAATTAAGAGAGGATCATCAAAAGATTTCCAGGGAAGATAAGATGTTAGCTAAGACTTGAAGGAAGTCAAGGAAACCAAAAGGCAGAGATGAAGATAAAGATTATTACAGGTATGAGAGACAAGGTGTAAAAATGTCTATATTTGTGGGTTAGGACCTAGAGTTAGTTTGTGTCTTAATGAAGGTTAGGCAGTGTGACCAATACCATTATATTGCAGAATATGTGGCAAGGATGAGGGATGGGTGTATGGAGGAGGGATTGTATATAAGGTGTAAGAAAACTGGAAAAGTGAATAGGGGTTAGTGACAGGTAAAGGTTTTAAATGCCAAAGAGAGGATTTTGCACTTGATCTTGTAAGTGGCAGAAAGACAAACACATTGCTTCCTTGTATTAATAGGCTATGGGCTGAGATGTGAATTATACTGGTCTAGGAATCAGAAGACCTCAGTTCAAATTCTATTCTTATCTACTTACCTCTCAGAAATCTTGTAATGAATATACTTGTCAAAGTGCTATGCAAAGAAGTTATTTTAGCAAGATGAGATTGACTGAATTTATTATTAGAAATCATCAGAATTTAATTCAAAGTTGTTCCGTCTCAGCAAATTAAAAGAAATGTATAGGCTAATTGCTTTGGAGACACAAAGATCCTCACAAAATTAATGGCAAAAAAAAAGAACCTCAACATTCCCCCCTAAAAGGAGATTAAAAGGCATCAGGAGATTAAATGTTTTTCCAAGGTCACATTAGTGACCTTAGAATTTGAACTAAGATCCTCTGATTCCTAGATCAGTATAATTCACAACTTCGCACATAGCTTATTAATACAATGTGTTTGTCTAAAATATCATCTTCAGAACCTGTCACTTGATTGGACATGTCACTTCTTGTCCTTATCTAATATGATATGGGGAACAAAAATACACTTGTTTTCAAATATTTTCCAATTCTCTCTACTATTTCAAAGAGATTCACTGGTTTCTCTGTAATACAGTTGTTTTTTTTTGTTTTGTTTGTGTTTTGTTTTGTTTTGTTTTTGTTTTTGTTTTTTATTTAAGATTTCCCCCCAGGTATAATGGTTAGGTTACACATTGGACAAAGTTCTTTTCAAGCACTTGCAAAAACTAAGTCAAGTCTGTAAGCTTTGTCGAAGCTGGAAGGGACCTTAAAGACATAAATTTTAAACCCCAATGAACCAATATGATTTCTGAAGACTATTGGTAAAAGATGCTACTCATATAAAGGCAGAATGGTGATGAACAAAAAGAGACACAAGTTTGAGAGCACCACCAGTATAGGAACTTATTTGTTTTACTGTTCATTTGCTTAATTATTTAAAAAATAAAAGTTTTATTTTGGTTTCTTTTATTCTGCTTTTTCCCCCAGTATAATGGAATAGGGAAGAGAAAAATAATGATTTTCTAAAATAAAATTAGACATTTCATTTAAAAAAAACACAAATCTGATATGATTCCCCTTCTTCTTTTATTGAGGATGAAATCAAGACTCAGAGAATGAAGTGACTTTTAAAAAGCACAGATAATGTTAGAACTGTTAGTGTTAGCTTTGATACTTTAAGTCAGGTGATTATTTGTGTTTGTTACTGAAAAGTTTTACTGATGACTACAGTTACAATAACAAATCATATGTTCAGAGTGCTACAAAGATTACAAACCTCTTTTCTCACAGAACCACAGGAGATAGTAAGTAAAAAGCATAATTCTCATTTTACAGATAAGGAAACTGATGATCAGTAAATAGAAATGATTTCCTCATATTTGTATAGCTCACTAGGTGATGGAAAAAAGAGAAATGAACTCGTCTTCCTCCTGTAAGCTCTTGCTTTTTTTCCATATCATTATATCATTTCTTATTCATTTACCCATTGTCATTAACTAAGGCATTATTCAAGGTACCACATGTATGAATGACATACAGAAGCACTTATATTCTAATATATGAAAATAAAAATGCATACAAATAATAAAAGTGAAAAATAGAAAGTGTTATCATAAGCAAGGTGGGAGGTGGGTTTCTTCAGGCTAAGTGGATCAAGGAAGACTTCATAAAGTAAGAAGAACCTGAAATGAAGTTTCACCACTTGGTTGGTTGATAGCAAAATTATTTAGAATACAAAGATATGACAGGGCTGGTTGGTGCCAGAGGGAGGTAAAAGAATAACTTCAGGAGGAGGGGGACAATTGGAGAAAAGCACCGAGACAGAAAGAAAGGCATAGGGCATGTTCACTGAAATCCAGGATGATCAGTAGTCTAGTATTTTGGTTATATTAAAACTTCAAACATATGAAAGTGAATAGTAAAGGATGAAAGCAGAGAACAGACTTAGGTTCAGGTTGTTAACATCATGAATATGTAACTTTAATCAGAAAGCAATGGGAGGTCACTAAAGGAGAAGCATGGCTTAATGAACAGTGTTGGACTTATAGAAAGGAAGACGTCAGTTCCAGTACTGGCTTTGATACTTAGAATTTCTATGACCATAGGCAAGGCATTTAACTTCTTTGAGCCTAAGTTTAATTATCTGGGTGGTATTTTTTTAATGGTAATGATATTTATAGTTCCTATTTTGCAATATTGCTGTGAGGTACAACTTAGACAGTGTATGTCAAGTTGTCTTCAGAATTTAAAGTTCTCTGTGAATATCAGAATCAGGGTACAGGGTGCGAGTTTATGAAAAGAAATAAATATGATTTCAAAATAAAAAAAATCTATAAAATAGTTGAGTCCAACACAAAACATGACTCCTAACAAGTAGAGGGTAGGTTATGGAATGTAGTTCATATAGAATAGAAGGATCAAAAAAAAAAAAAAAAAAAAGGATTAGGTGGGTCAGTATTCATTGTTTTTTGTTTGAGAAACCTGGACAGTATACCAGCACCATGCCAAAAAATTAAATTACTTGTACTTCAATTGTAATAGGAAAATTCTGAAGATCACCTGGCAAGATAAGATACTAGACACTAAGGTCCTTTTTTGAAGTAGACTGCCAAACATTACAATTCTACTGCAGAGAGAACAACTCCATTGGGTTGGCCAAATTGTTCAAATGCCAAATGTACATTTGCCAAAAAAGATTATTTTGCTGAGAACTCACACATAGCAAGCACTCCAAGATGGTCAGAAAGATAGGTTTCTCTTAAGAATTTTATAATTGAGTATATGACATGGGACATAGTGGATCAGATCCAGCATGTAGGTGCTGTCATCAGAGAAAGTGCTGAACTTTATGAGCAAAGAAGAATTGAATTAACTCAGAAGAAATACAGGATATACTAAGAGAAACCACCTTAAATGTTCTTAGAGTCTATTTGTGTTCAATCTGTGGCAGAGCATTCCAAGCTTACATTGTTCTGATCAGCCATAGGCAGATACATAACTTGATTCTAACATAATGATGTCATTTTGGTCCCCTTCAAGAATTAAGGACAACGGCAAACCAAACTATTTTGTTTTGTTTTCCTAATTTTTTTTGTTTCTGTCAGAACTCATGCCACTTCAGTAGGTAAATACAACTAAATTTCTCATCTAGTGACTCTAGCTAACTATAAAAATTTGCTAAAATAGAAAGCTAGCACGTAATGCTTTCTTCTCTCCTTCCTTCTCCTCTCACTTCTGAGAGGAGACCCACGTGAGTTCTTCCCCAGCCTGCACTGCTTTATCATTCAGTGACAGAGTGAGTACCCATTGCCTCATGGTCTCTATTTTCTCAAGAAGGAATGGTGTTCCAAGTTTTAAGATCTTGTCTGTTCTCAAATGATTTTCTCCAAAAAAAAAAATAATTTAATGGTATCTTTCTTGATATTTGTTTCAGGTGTGTCATGTGGTAATTAGCCAATTATATATCTTTTCAATGCAGTAATGTTGGAGATAATGAAGATAGTGACTAAATCATTGTTCTTTTTTCCTTACAAAAATAATGCTTATTTTCATTGACAGATGGAATTGTGTCAATGATTCTCAATATTCATGTGACTGGAATTGTCAAATGACATTCATGAAAACACTGAGAAATTGAAGGATACTGCTTTTGTATTATCTCATGGATATAAAGGCATCTGCAGCAGAAAGGAATGTAAGCTTTCACAAGTGTCTTCTATAAATCAGGAATTTCTAAAATCTGATTACAACAGTTTAACAAAATATTTTTCCCCTTCCCTAACATAATATACAATGTGATAAAAAGCAGCTCTCTCACTCCATACTTCAGCAAGTAAACTATGAAAAATGGTAAAGATACTCATTTTAGTTGATCTTACTGCATTTCCTATATGTGTATTTGTGTTTTTTAATATACCCAGATCCATAAAAGTAGCATCAGTATACTTCAAAAGAATGCCAAATGCAATCAGATATAAACCTATTTTGGATACCTCACCCATACTATAAGAAGTAATGTGTATGTGAATGTCCTGGGTCTTTCTCTAAATTCTTAATGCTAAAGAAGGATAAGAGAATGAGTAAGTCAAATCAGACTACTGTGCTAGAATTCATTCTGCTTGGGTTTTCCAAGCATCACAATATTGAAATTGCTCTCTTTGTATTATGCCTGGGGATGTATTTGGTCATTTTACTGGGTAACTCCTCACTCATTGTATTGAGTGTTCTGGATTCCAAGCTTCACAACCCCATGTATTTCTTCCTTAGTAACCTCTCCTTCATGGACATCTTTGGTACATCCTCCTTTGTACCATTAATGTTGGTCAATTTCCTATCAGTCAGAAGAACAATATCTTTCCCAGGATGTGCTTTACAAATGTATATAACTCTTGCCCTAGGAACAACAGAGTGTGTTCTACTGGCCATGATGGCCTATGATAGGTATGTGGCCATCTGTAATCCCCTGAGATATACAATCATCATGAATATGAGAGTCTGTGTGCAGTTGGCATCCCTGAGCTGGATAGTTGGGAGTATAAATTCATTACTGCAAACAATCCTTGCTTGGAGGCTTTCCTTCTGTGGGAATAACATCATTGATCATTTTTTTTGTGAAATCTTGGCTGTCCTAAAACTGGCCTGTGTGGACATTTCCCTCAATGCTTTTGTCATGATGGTAGCAGTTGTGCTACTCACATTGATTCCAGTGCTGCTCATTTTTATATCATATGTTTTTATCATTGTTACCATTCTAAGAGTCAATTCAGCTGAAGGAAGGAAAAAAGCCTTCTCCACCTGTTCAGCGCATCTGGCTGTGGTCATCATATTCTATGGCACCATTCTCTTCATGTATTCAAAACCCAAAGCAAAGGACCCAGATTCTGACAAACTGATTGCCTTATTCTATGGTGCAGTGACCTCCATGCTGAATCCCATTATCTATAGTCTAAGAAACAAGGAAGTGAAGGCAGCAGTGCAAAAAATTATATTCTTTAATAGAACATGAAACATACACCATGGTTCTTCATTTTATACTCCCAAAATAGAAATGAAGAATACACATTCAGAAATCTTTGACAATATAATCAGTGTTGGTATCCATCTCTGCATCTATTTCCATTCAATCCCACTATGATATCTCACTTGTCCTATGTTATTCATTAAATGAAATTCTTAGAATTTTAAGAAAGATTCTTTATAATAGAGAAGTAAATACATGTGAGTAGGGATCTTTATTAATTTCATCCCTAGAACCTAGAGCCTAATTGATACATAGAATGTTCTTAATTCATTCTTTTCCATATTTTTTCCGAAGTCCAATATAGAATATTGACACAATAGAATGAAAATCTCTCAGATTTTCAATATCTAAAGAGTATGTGTCCGTGTGTCCCTCAGATCCTCCACCTATTATCTTTAATCCTTAAAATATTAAAATTTAGAGGTTCCTATACCTCTGCCCATGAAGGAATTATTTATTATGATAAAGCTCTCTACTCCAAAAAAATGGCACCTGAAAGTTATGTTTCACACTCCTCTAGCTCTATCCATGCACTTTGGTCTTTTCATACTTATCCATTACTATGTAGTTTTCCTGAGGTGTTTCTGTTACAGGATGTCCATCAATGACCTTGAAATATTTTTGGCACTATTCTATGTATCTGACTCAAACTGATGCAGCAAAAAAGATTTGTTTAAAAAGAAATACTTGCCCACTAAAAACTGTCCTTAGCCTGCAGGTTCTTAGATATGGTTTTGATTTTCTATAAACCTGAAACTAAACAAACATTTGAAGATATACAAGATTATTTTTCTACTCTCCAAAGTCTGACATAAAACATGCTAAGCATTTTTTTCATCAGAGCCCAATTCTCATGTCTTCCTATGCCATCAACTGCTATCAAATATCCTTGTTCCAGAAAAATATTTGATCATTCTATTTTCAACACAGAGAACTATGTTGACTTCAAGGCTAACTTAATGAGCCTTCATGCTAGCAACCTCTTCAAACAGATTATTTTCCCTATATTTGACATGAGTATCGATGATTTAGAACATCATTTAAGAATGCCAAAAAAATGATTGTTTATAAATGTTTATGGATAACAAAATGTGTCTAGAGAAAATTGAACTCATGCAAAATATTGATATTCCTTTATTTAAATATAATTTTATTTCCAAAATATATGCAAACACAGTGTTCAACATTTACTTTTGCAAAATCTTGTGTTTCAAATTCTTTCTCCCTTCCTTCTCCCTACATTCTCCCCTAGATAGCAAGTAATCCAACATATATTAAACATATATAATTATTCTATACATATTTCCACAATCATGCTACACAAGAAAAATCAGAACAAAAAGTAAAAAATGAGAAAGAAAGCAAAAAGCAAGCAAACAACAAAAAAAAAGTTGAAAATATTATGTCATAATACATATTCAATTCCCACAGTCTTCTTTTTGAATGCAGATGACTCTCTCCATCACAAATCAGTTAGAATTGGCATGAATCACCTGGTTGTTGAAAAAAGCCATCACAGTTGATCACCACATAATCTTGTTGCTATGTAAAATGCTATCTTGGTTCTACTAACTTCTCTTAGCACCCATGTGAGTTTCTCTAGTCTTTCTTGCCACAAAAATAAAGTCAGATTTAAATATTTGGAAAGACATTAAGTGCTCTTGGATAGGCCTAGAGAATGTAATCAAGATGACAATACTCCCTAGACTAATCTATTTATTTAGTGCTATACCAATCAGACTCCCAAGAAACTAATTTAATGACCTAGAAAAAATAACAACAAAATTCATATGGAAGAACAAAAGTCGAGAATTTCAAGAGAAGTAATGAAAAAAAAAATCAAATGAAGGTGACCTAGCTGTACCTAATCTAAAACTATATTATAAAGCAGCAGTCACCAAAACCATCTGGTATTGGCTAAGAAATAGATTAGTTTATCACTGGAATAGGTTAGCTTCACAGGGCAAGATAGTGAATAAAAATAGCAATCTAGTGTTTGACAAACCCAAAGATCCCAAATTTTGGGATAAGAATTCATTATTTGACAAAAACTGCTGGGAAAACTAAAAATTAGTAAGGCAGAAACTAGGCATGGACCCACATTTAACAACACATATTAAGATAAGATCAAAATGGGTCCATGATTTAGGCATAAAGAATGAAATCATAAATAAATTAGAGGAACATAGGATAGTTTATCTCTCAGACTTGTGGGGGAGGAAAGAATTTGTGACCAAGGGAGAACTAGAGATCATTATTGATCACAAAATAGAAAATTTTGATTACATCAAATTAAAAAGCTTTTGTACAAATAAAACTAATGCCAACAAGATTAGAAGGGAAGTAACAAATTGGGAAAACATTTTTACAGTTAAATGTTCTGATAAAGTCCTCATCTCCAAAATATACAGAGAATTGACTCTAATTTAAAAGAAATCAAGCCATTCTCCAATTGATAAGTGGTCAAAGGATATGAACAGATAATTTTCAGATGATGAAATTGAAACTATTTCCACTCATATGAAAGAGTGTTCCAAGTCACTATTGATCAGAGAAATGCAAATTAAGACAACTCTGAGATACCACTACATACCTGTCAGATTAGTTAAGATGACAGGAACAAATAATGATGAATGTTGGAGGGGATGTGGGAAAACTGGGATACTCATGCATTGTTGGTGGAGCTGTGAAAGAATCCAACCATTCTGGAGAGCAATTTGGAATTATGCCCAAAAAGTTATCAAACTGTGCATACCCTTTGATCTAGCAGTGCTACTACTGAGCTTATATCCCAAGGAAATACTAAAGAAGGGAAAGGGACCTGTATGCACCAAAATGTTTGTGGCAACCCTTTTTGTAGTGGGTAGAAAATGGAAAATGAATGGATGCCCATCAATTGGAGAATGGTTGAGTAAATTATGGTATATGAGTGTTATGGAATATTATTGTTCTATAAGAAATGACCAACAGGAGGAATATAGAGAGGCTTGGAGAGATTTACATCAACTGATGCTGAGTGAAACAAGCAGAACTAGGAGATCATTATACACTTCAACAATGATACTATATGAGGATGTATTCTGATGGAAGTGGATATCTTCAACATAGAGAAGAGCTAATCCAATTTCAATTGATCAATGATGGACAGAATCAGCTACACCCAGAAAAGGAACACTGGGAAATGAGTGTAAACTATTAGCATTTTTGTTTTTCTCCCCAGATTATTTTTACCTTCTGAATCCAATTCTTCCTTTGCAACAACAACAACAACAACAAAATTCGGTTCTGCACATATATATTGTACCTAGGATATATTATAACATATTTAATATGTATGGGAATGCCTGCCATCTAGGGGAGGGGATGGAGGGAAAGAGGGAAAAAATTCGGAACAGAAGGGAGTACAAAGGATAATGTTGTAAAAAATTACCTATACACATGTACTGTCAAAAATATTATAATTATAAAATCAATAAAAACAGATAGATAGAGATAGATAGATAGATAGATAGATAGACAGACAGATAGATAGATAGATAAAAGAATAACTTACCCACCCAAAATGAGCATTTTTTCCCAGGGGAGAAGATGGACATTCAACGAAATAAGTGAATTTCATCTATTTCTGAGGGGAAAAAATGGAGCTAAACAAAAAGTTTGATCTCCAAATATAGGACTCAAGAGAAACCTAAAAAGGTAAAAAGAAATCTTGGGAACTATATTTCTGTTATATATATATATATATATATATATATATATATATATATATATATACATACACATACATATATATATATGTACATACATATATATGTATATATATATATATATAGAATCCATGTATAATTTGTTCTAGAAACTAAAGGTGGAAAGGAACTTATACCAGAAAAAGGGTAAATGGGGGTACTACATCTCATGAAGAGGCAAAGGAACCTATTATATCTGAGAGAAAGAATAAAGGGGGGATGAATATAATGTGTATCTTATTCTTATCAGAATTGGCTTAAAAAAAATATTAGACATATTCAATTTATCGTGAAACTTCTTCCATCTCATTGAAAAGGGGAAGGGGAAAAGTGAAGGAAAGAGTAAGCTAAGTGGAAGGAAATACAGAAATTGTGAGGAAAATGGGTAAGAAAGGGGGAAGAACTCTAAGGTGGAGGGGAGGATACTAAAAAGTGAGGGCTATGAGAAACCAAGTGGTGCTCACAAGGTTACCACTGGGGAGGAGGGTAAGGGGGAAGGAAAGGAGAAAAGCATAAGCAGGGGTAAACAAGATGGCAAGTAATACAGAATTAGTAATTTTAACCATAAATGTGAATGGGTTAAACTCCCCCATATAGAGAAAGTGGTTATCAGACTGGAATAAAAGCCAGAATCGTATAATACGTTGTTTACAGGAAACACACTTGAAGCAAGGCAATACATAGAGAGTAAAGGTAAAAGGTTGGAGCAGAATCTATAATGCTTCAGGTGAAGTCAAAAAAGCAGGGGTAGCCATCTTATCTCAGATCAAGCAAAAGCAAAAATTGATCCCATTAAAAGGGATAAGGAAGGGCACTATATCTTGCTAAACAGTAGCATAGATAATGAAACAATATCAATATTAAACATATATGCACCAAGTGGTGTAACATCTAAATTCTTAAAAGAGAAATTAAGAGAGCTGCAAGAAGAAATAGACAGCAAAACTTATAATAGTGGGAGATCTCAACCTTGCACTCTCAGAATTAGATAAATCAACCACAAAATAAATAAGAAAGAAGTCAAAGAGATAAATAGAATACTAGAAAAGTTAGATATGATAGATCTTTGGAGAAAACTAAATGGAGGCAAAAAGGAGTACACTTTCTTCTCAGCTCATGGAACCTATACAAAAATTGATCATATATTAGGATATAAAAACCTTCAAATTCTTCAGTAAGACAGAAATGGTAAATACATCCTTTTCAGACCATGATGCAGTGAAAATTAATTCAATAAAAAGCCAGAGGGATGTGAACATGGAGGCTCATAAACTGTTAGTTATGCAGTCAACAAAGTTCTATGAATTAAAAATAGAAAGATCAAATATTTTCTTGGAATAAATATATCCTGTAACTTAAATTGTATAGGTAATACAGAGTATTGTATTCTTATGGAAAAATGCTTAGTGATTACTCTTAAAATGTTTTTTTCAGACTTGGGAGAGTAGAAAAAGAATCATGCATATCTTCAAATGCTTAATTTGTTCAGGTTTGTGAGAAATAAAATGAAGCCCTGAGAACTTGCAGACTAATGAAACTTTTTAGTGGGTAGAAATTTCTTCTCAAATATATCCTTTTCATTCCATGAGATTGAGGCATAAAATTGGATAGAGTACTGCCAAAAAGATTCAAGGTCATTGAGGGTCAGCAAGTATTAGGAGCCCTTCAAGATAACTCTATGGAAATGGATGAGTAAGAAAAGAGCAGTGTGTATAAAAGAAAACTACTGTGGAACATCATTTTCAGGTACTCCTTTTTTCTGAAATAGGGGGCTTTATCCTAATGAAAATTTCTTCAGAGGAAGATGTACAACAATTAGACATATTTTAAGATTTAAAAGCAGGCTGAGGGGTACACAGGTATATATTTCAAAGATATTTAAAATAGGAGAATAGTTTTCAATCCATTGTGTAAATTTTCTTTTTTGGAGAAAATGTGTAAGAGCATCAATCAGTGAACATTTATTAAATACCTTCTATGTATTGATTAGTGAACCAGGTTCTAGGGATAAAAATTGCTAAAGAGTCCTACTCACAAGTAAACTATCTATCATAAAGAATATTTCTAAAAATACTAAGAATTACCTTTTGTGAATAAGACAGGACAAGGAAAATAGCAAGATAGGGCTGGAATGGATATGAATGGTTAGACTGATATCAATATTGATTTGAATGTCAATGAAACAATGGCACATTCTTCAGATTCTACTGGAGAACATCACTTTTTTCACTGCTGCCTTGACTTCCTTGTTCCTCAGACTGTAAATAATGGGATTCAGCATTGAAGTCACTGCACTATAGAATAAAGCAATCAGTTTGTCTAAATCTGAATCCTTTGCCTTGGGTTTTGAGTACATGAAGAGAAGGGTTCCAAAAAATATGATGACCACAGTCAGATGCGCTGAACATGTGGAAAAGGCTTTCTTCCTTCCTTCAACTGAGTTGACTCTCAGAATGGTAACAAGGATAAACATGTATGAGATGAAAATGAGCAACACTGGAATAATTGTAATGAGTACAACTGCTACCATCATGACAAAAGTATTGAGAGAAATGTCCACACAGATCAGTTTCAGAACAGCCAGGATTTCACAATAAAAATGATCAATGATGTTATTTCCACAAAAGGGAAGTCTCAATGCAAGGATTGTTTGAAGTAATGAATTTACACTCCCAACTATCCAGCTTAGTATTGCCAACTGCACACAGACTCTCATCTTCATGATGATTGTATATCTCAGAGGATTGCAGATGGCCACATACCTGTCATAGGCCATCATGGCCAGCAGCACACACTCTGTTCCTCCCAGGGCATGAGTAAGATACATTTGTAATGCACAACCTGAGAAAGATATGGTTTTTCTGACTGATAGTAAATTGACCAACATTAAAGGCACAAAGGAGGATGTACCAACAATATCCACAAAGGAAAGGTTACTAAGGAAGAAATACATGGGAGTGTGAAGGTTTGAATCCAGAAAACTCAATAAAATGAGTGAGGAGTTACCCAGTAAAATGACCAGATATATCCCCAGGCACAACACAAAGAGAACAATCTCAACATTGTGATGCTTAGAAAGCCCCAAAAGAATGAATTCCAGCACAACAGTCTGATTAGCCTCATTCATTCTCTTATCCCTCTTTTGCTTTTAACATTAAGAACTCAGAGAAGACCCAGGACATTCACAAACGTATTACTCTTTATGGGTAAGGTGTCCAAACTAGGTTTAGATCTGATCGCTTTCTGCACCCTTATTTTGAAGTATACTGATATAAGTCTGTGTTTGAAGTAACAGTTCTAGGGTATAATTCATGACTGCAAAGACATTTCTTTGCTAGACCTAATAGCTTCCCCTTCTATGGATCTGTGTAAATTAAAAAACACAAATACCCAAATAGGAAAAGCAGTAAGATCAATAAAATGAGTATCTTCACTCTTTCTCATAGTTTACTTGCTTGGGCATGGAGGGTTGGGGAATAGCTACTTTTTATTACCCTGTACATTGTATGAGAGAAGAGGAGAAAAGGTATTTTTTTTTTGTTAAGCTCTGTTAATCAGATCTTAGAAATTATTTTCTAATTATAGGGAACCATGAATGTTTACATCCTGTTCAGCTGAAGATGCAATTATAGTCATGAAAAAATCCAGAAGCAGAATATTTCAGTTTTTCAGTTTCTTCATGAATGTCATTTGATAATTCCAATCATGCAAGTGTTGAAAATCATTGACAGAAAAGCAGCTCTCTTTGAAAATGAATATTATTTCTGTTATGAGAAAAAATGAGTGATGATTGAGTTAGTTGTTTGGTCCTCATTATGTCTATCATTTACAATATAATTGTCTTGAAAACAACTATAATTAGCTAAGTTAATCTCCATGGAAATGGAACTGAAATAAATATCAAGAAAGATGCCATTAAATTATTTTTTTAAAGTCAAGTTCATTGGTCAATAGATAGAAAATAGGAAAATCATATCTGTTTTGGGTGATAGAGACTATGGGTCTGAACAATGAAAAAAAGAAAAGTGTTAGGGAGATACTCTCTTGGGACTCTTCTCAGTGGGAAGACGAGAAAGAAGAAGAGAAAGCATTTTGTAGAACTTTTTTTATTTTAAGGAATTTTTTATTTTTTCCTTGTTTACTAAATGTAAAGTTTTTACTTATTGAAATATCTCATGTTTTGTCAAGCATTCTATATATTTCACAAAACTAGACCAAAGCACTGACCACCCAAGTTACTGGTCCTAAATTGATTCACAGATTTTGGCCTATTTATCCTAAATGAAGTACATTTCCTAAATTACCATTTACCAAAAGAAAAAAAAATACCATCAGAGTTTAGGTTTTGCTGTATTAAATCTTTCTATATGAAATTTGACATTGTGGTATTATATTTATCTCTTTCCCAAGTTCACACCTATCTTGCCCAGATTCTATAACACAAGACAACAGATACAATGTGGCATATAATACCTAATTTGAACCTCACAGCAATAATGGAGAATTGAAATTACACAAATAATGACACTTGGACTCAAAGAAATTAAATGTCTTGTCTATCCTCAGATAGATACTAAGTATCAAACTCTGTATTTTGTAATCTTCCTGACTGCAAGTCCAACCCTAATGTTTCTTCTATGGTGGTTTCCCCATTGCTTCCTGATTAAAGTAATTTATTCATGAAAGTCTACATCATGAGCCTAAATCTAGATTTAGCCTAACCAAAAGTGCTTTATGCCTTTCTTTCTGTCTTTGTACTTTTCTCCTCCCTTTACCTTCCTGCATCAATTATCCCTCTGCCTTCCTCTATCACCAACCATCCCTGTACCATCTTTGCCTTTTAAATAACATCAATATAGCTAGCAACAATTAACATCTTTAACAAAGTTAAATATATATTTATGCAAAATAAGTCATTATCTTTGCTATATGTTACAACAAAACTCAGCAACAAGAGATAAAAAGAAAAATTCCATTTAAAATAACTATAGATAATATAAAATATTTGGGAGTCTCCTTCCAAAGACAAAATCAGGAACTATATGAACAAAATTACAAAACATTTTCCACACAAATAAAATTATATCTAAACAACTGAAAGAATATCAAGTACTCATGATTAGGCCAAGCTAATATTGGTAAAAATTACAATTCTACCCAAATCAGTGCCACATCAAGCAAACTGTGAAGAAATTTCTTTGCAAAGCTAGAAAAAATAATAGCAAAGTTCCTCTGGAAGAACAAAAGATCAAGAATTTCAAGAGAATTAACAGAAAATACAAATAAAAGGTGACCTACATGTACCAGACCTAAAACTATATTATAAAGCAGTGGTAATCAAAACCATTTGGCACTGGCTAAGAAATAGAGTAATTGACCAGTGGAATAGGTTAGGCTTACAAGGCACAACAGCCAATGCCTACAATGGTCTAGTGTTTGACAAACCCCAAAGATTCTTGCTTCTGGGATAAGAACTCACTATTTGACAAAAATTGCTGGTAAAATTGGAAAATAGTATGTCAGAAACTAGGCATTGACCCATACCTATAACTCTATAACCACTATAGACAAGATATATATTCTATATATAGATAACTCTATAACAAGATAAGGTTGGAACAGGTTCATGATTTAGACATAAAGGGTGTTACTATAAGCAAATTAGGAGAACAAGGAATAGTCTACCTCTCATATCTGTGGAGAAGGAAGGACATTTATGACCAAAGAAGAACTAGAAATGAAATATAAAATGGATAATTTTGATTATATTAAGTTTAAAAGATTTTGTACAAATAAAACCAATGCAGCCAAGATTATAAGGGAAGCATAAAACTGGAAAAAATATTTACATCCAAGGATTCTGATAAAGGCCTCATTGCTAAAGTATATAAAGAATTGAGAATTTATGAGAATTTATGAGAATACAAGCCATTTTCCGATTGATAATTTGTCAAAGAATATGAACAATTTTCAGGCGAAGAAATTAAAACCATTTCTAGTCATAAAAATGCTCTAATGTAACCTCTCACCAGTCTTGCCTAGTCTCAGGCCTTGAGAAATCTTATCCAATCACAGGTATTCTCAGATTTCTGGGCACTGCCTCTCCAAGCAATGGTTCTCATGTCCAGCAGAGCGCCCAGACACAGCAGCTCATAAGCTCAGGTCTTTATTTAACACAATCACATCCTGTACTCTTACTAACTCCTATTGATCTCCACCTATTTCCTGGTCCCCACTGCTTATTTAGGGTCTATGAGGTCACATGCACAGCCAATAAGGGAAGGAGACATCTCCCGTTGATGATGCATTCTCAATGCAACCAGAGCTTTCACTCATGAGGCAGTCAGTGCTGGCTGCAGAGATTACATCTGGGTGTCTCAGACATTAAAGCCTATTGATTTCCTCTTACACTCTGTGAAGTTCCTCCCCTGACTCTTATACTCTAAATCATTGTTGATTAGTGAAATTCAAATTAAGACAACTCTAAGCAACCATTACAGACCTCTCAGATTGACTAAGGTGACAAGAAAAGATAATGATAAATGTTGGAGGGAATGTGGAAAAACTGGGACACTAATGCTATGTTGGTGGAGTTGTGAACTGATCCAACCATTCTGGAGAGCAATTTGGAACTATGCCTAAAGGGCTAACAAACTGTGCATACCCTTTGATCCAGCAGTGTCTCTTCTGGACCTATATCTCAAAGAGATCATAAAAAGGGGTAAAGACCTACATGTGCAAAAATGCTTGTAGCAGCCCTTTTTGTAGTGACAAGGAACTGGAAACTGAGTGGATGCCCACCAATTGGAGAATGACTGAATAAATTATGGTATGTGAATGTAAAGGAATGTTATTGTTTTATAAGAAATGATAAGCAGGATGATTTCAGAAAGATCTGGAGAGACTTACCTTAACTGATGCTAAATGAAATTAGTAAAACCAAGAGAATATTGCACATAGCAACAACAAGATTGTGTGATGATCAACTCTGATAGACATTGCTCTTTTCAACAATGAGGTAATTCAAAACAATTCCAATAGACTTGTGATGGAGAGAGTCCTCTGCATCCAGAAGGAGGATTGTGAGGACTGAATGTGTACCACAACATAGTATTTTTACCATTTTTGTTGTTGTTTGCTTGCTTGCTTTTGTGCTTTTTCTTATTTTTCCCCTTTTTGATCTAATGTTTCTTGTGCAGCCTAATAAAAGTCGAAATACATATAAAAGAATTGCACATTTTTAACATATATTGGATTATTTAACTGTTTAGGGGAGGAGATGAGAGGAAGAGAGAGAGAAAAATTTGGAACATGAGGTTTTGCAAGGGTGAATGATGAAAACTATCTTTGCATATATTTTAAAAGTAAAAAAACTTATAAAAATAATTTTAATATCAATGTACCAAGTGGTAAAGGCTCAATTTAGATGTCCCTTACTTTGTGAAATCTTCTGTGATCCACTTAGGCTGAAGGAACCTTTTCCCCTGGAACTCCTATAGAACTTGAATTTTATATTTCCCTTATGATAATACCTTCTATTTCCCATTATTCTTATTTGTATGAATTTTTATTTTTACATACTAGAATATAAGTATCTCAACATATAGACTCATATCTCATTCATCTTTCTATCCTTTATGGAGCTGAGCATAATGGCTTCATCAATGAATGCTGGGAGAATGAATGAGACATGTTATAGTGCTGTGGGAAAAGACAAGTGCTTACAGACAGAAGACCCAAGTTCAAGTCACTTTCTCCACCAAATCACTATCTACATTATCAGGAGCAAATTATCTTTATTTCTTGATCATCAGTTTCCTCATCTATAAAATGAGAATTAAAGTACAGTACTTGCAATTTCCTGTGGTTCTATGAGGAAAGAGCTTTGTAAGCTTTACAGCATTATGTAGATGTGATTTGTTATCATAACTGTAGTTATCTGTGAAACTTTTCAGTAACAAACACAGATATCACATACAGTCTCAGTCTTATCATTCACCAGCTGTTTTCTAGATAAAGTCCCTTTACACCCTTGGTCTTGATTCTATCCTCTTAAAAAATATGATTGGATAAGATCCAATTTGAGGGGGTTTATGAAATGACAATTTTTCAAGTAATTGGTTTTCTCCCTCCAACTCCCTTATACTGAAAAAAAAAAAAAAAAAGAATAAGAAAAACAAAATCTTTATAACTCAAATGTGTAAAAATCAAACAAATAAATTCCCAAACTAATCACATCACAAAATCTATGCCTCTTTCTGCATATTTAGTTTATCATCTCTCTATCTCTGGTGGATAGCATTCATCACCCCTAATCTTCAAAAATCATAATGATTCATTGGGATGAAGACTATACGTCTCTAAGGTCCCTTTCAACTTTGTCAACAAATGAGCTAATGAAATGTAGACTTGATTATTTTAGTTTTAAAAAGCACTTGAAAAGAACATTTTCTAATGATTAACTTAATCATTATATGCTATATAAAACCTTAAATAGAAAAAAAAAAAAAAAAACTGTATTCCAGAGAGAGCAGTGAATCTCTTAAAATCGGTAGGGAGAACTGGGAAAAAAAAAAAAAAAAAAAAAAACTTGAACACAAATATATTTCCATACCCCATACCCCATATTATATTAGATGAAGACAAAAAGTAACTAGTGTCCAATAAGGTGATAGTTTCTAAGGCTGACATTTCTACTTTGAGAGTTGAATATTGAAGTTCTTTTTTTCCTACTGATTCTGTGAAGAACTTTGTGCCTTCAAAGAATTTAACTTGTACATTTCTTCTCATTTGTTGAGAGGGAACAACTTTGAATTAAATTATGATGACTTCTAGTAATAAGTTCTGCACACTTGTCTTGCTAAAATAATTCTTTTACATAATACATTGCTGAGTCTCTGTGGGCATATAGTTAAATAGTATTATCTTTTTATAAGTCCAGAGAAGTTAAGTGATTTCTAAAATACTTTCTTCAAAACCTCAAAATCTCAAATTCCCTACTTTACAGATGACTAAACTCAGGCATCAGGAGATTAAATGATTTTCCCAACATCACACTGTTAGTAGATATGAGTCAATTAAAATTGAGCACCTCTGACGCTGAGACTTTACAAAACAGCACAGAGCCTATTAATGCAATAAAGCAAGGTGTTTTTCTTTTTGTCTCCTACAAGATCAAATATAAAATCATCTCTTTAGCATTCAAAACCCTTCATAATCTGTTTCCTCCCCAATATAACTTTCCAGTCTTCTTATACCTTATCCACGCTTCTATCTTCTGCAATCCAGGGACACTGTGCTCATTACTGATTCTTGATTAAAACATTCTGACTCATAATCATGGACATTTTCCTGTTTCCAAATCTGTTTCCAAGCCTGAAATGTTCTACTTTCACTTATCTACCTTTTGATTTCTCTGGTTTCCTTCAAGCCATAACTAAAATCTTACCTTCTACAGAAAGGCTTTCATGATCCTCCCTTATTTTTAGTGCCTTCCCTCTGTTGAGTATTTTCAGCATAGCTCATACAAATCTTCTTTGGATGTAGTTGTTTGCATGTTATCTCCTCCTTTAGACTATGAGCAATTTGAAAACAGAGATTGTTTTGCCTTTCTTTGTATCCCTTGTACTTAGCACAGTGCCTAGGAGATAGTGGACATGACTCTTCTAAATCTTGAAACACATGGTTGTTTTTAATCCTATTTCCCTCAGGATCATTAGTGCATATTTTCAACATGGCAGGCCAAAATTGAGGATACAGCCAGGGAACATGGAAGAGGAAGTTATTTTGTTTTGGTTTTTTTTGTTTTTTTTTTTCTCCATGCTAAGTTAGCTAAGGCTTGTGGGGCTGAAACCCACAATATTAGTTTCATCATACATCATACTTTAGTAAACTGAGTCCATTCCTAAGTAATTTAACACACCTTAATGCCTCACAATTTATAAAGAATTTATTGTTGTTATAAGTTAGGGAAGACAAATGATCTATCTATGGATGTGTAGAAAGTGCCAGAGAAAGGTCATATATCCAAGTCCTTAGTGAGAATTTTAAAACCCTGTATTCAAAGAAGATTCTTTTGTTTCATTCATTAATTAGTTTATTCATTCATTCAACAATTCATTCAAGTTTTTATTCAGGGCTTACCAGAATTTAAGAAATTGATATTAAGAAATGTGGGAAATACAAAGATGACTAAGCCATAACAATTGCCCTCATGCCTCTAATAAAAATCATGTGCAATGTGGCATAGCAAAAGAGAGCACAGGACTAGGAGTCAGGAAAGATAAAAGAGTCTTGGATATTAGTTATACTAACCAGTTGAATGATCTTGAGTAATTTACTTCACTTCTCTGGGACTCAGTTTCCTCATCTATAAAATGAAAGATTTGAACAAGATAATCTCGAAGTAAGTTTACTTCCAGGTGTGAAATTATAACATCCAAATAAGAAGACATAAATCAGAAGAAAGATCACTTCTATCTAAGAAATGTCTCTACTAATTACCACAAAGTGTGGATGAAAATTCTCCTTTCTGAATGCATAACTAAAGATTGCTGCCATAGCATTTATTTCTTCCTTTTACTCCCATTTAGTCATCTACTTTAAGAGAGCAAAGAACAAATGGGCTCATGATGATTGAGATGTGCTGTAAGATAGTGTGACCTCAGCTTTCTTACCTTGAGGTATTCCCTTGAGGCATATCAGATACCAGCTACATTTTCAGAAGAACCTATGTTTTCTATTTGTGATCACAGCTGTTTTTCTCCATGAATTAGAAGTGGAGGAAATTTCCTGAAGATGATCCCCAGATAGCATAGCTATGTCAATTAGCAAAGGCCATGAGGTCACGAATCTAAAGCCTGCAAGAAATAAGGCTGAGCTTAGAAATAACCAAACTCCAGAGAAATAAAACTTAGTAAAAGCTGGAAATACAGCCTATGGCTTCATACCACTTCCACTCGATAAAACTTTAGCAGGACAATAATTGATATAAAATAATAAGTTTCACTAGCTGCTCAGATACATCTATAGAAAAAAAATATCTGAAAAAACCCTGTGAATAGGCACTTTGCATTATAATAAAATTAAACACTACTCTGAAAACAATGATCTTTGAAAACCCTTCTGAATATACTTAATCTACCTATCTCACCTTCAAATAAGTTGCTATGGTCTACCATCCAAAAGTACTTATTATTTATAGCTTTTCATGCATTCAGGGACTTTTTTCATTCCCTGACCAATTTAGTGTTCTAAGGCAGCAGAAAGAAGTTTTTGGAACCCTTAGAGACTGTCTCAGGAAGCCAATTATGTTTAAGATTTTGTTTGGATCTTTTTTTGTTCTTGTTATTAGGAAATTTCTTTTAAACAATATTTTTAGTAGTGTATGAAGTATTTTGTCACATTAATTCCAGGACATTTCTGAGAAAATGCTATCTCCTTTTCTTTTTAAAGCTTTATAATGGGTTTTTTTTGTTTTTAACATTGAAATCTTTCTCATTATAATTCCCATTTTCCATCAAATCTCACTATAGTACTCTGCTTTGTAACAAAGGAAAACATCATCATCATTGTTCATCAAATTGACTGGCAATATTATTCATGAGGTTCTGGATGGTTGGGTGTGGTTGGCAGAGGGAGCATTGATGGAATTGTTCCCAGAGTAGGCAAGGAAAAAGGCTCTGATAGAGATTAGTTTAGTTCCCTGGCCCTACCCTCTGTGGAAGTTATCCAGTCAGAAATCCATTATGTCAAACTCCTAAGGCTCACCCTCTGTGGAGGTTGTGGGTAACCCAGCTATGTGCTGTCAGAAATCCTAGTCATATCCCTGAGGTTATATTTTCCCTATAAATCTGCTTATGGAACATGCCATATTTGTTGAACTTTCTTTGCATTAATGCACTACTGCTGAAGTATCAGAAATGAGGATTGCCTTGACAGCAATGGGTTGTCCCTTGTCTGGCTGCAGGTTTTGTGAAAGAATTCACAAATCCCAATGAATACAGGCTCGAGGTTAGTGGCAAGACTGGGTTTATTACATTGAGAAGAGAAATATCTTAGTCAAGTGTAATATTCTTCTCTAAAATATAATATTCTCTTGTTGGGGTTTTCTTAGTGAATGAGATGAGGTGAGATCTTTCAAGACAATTGTGAAAATCGAGTAAGGCTTCATCTACTTCAGAGTTTGAGTAGGCCTGAAGGACTCTAAACATCAAGTCAAGGGTATAATTGTGTTCCCCTCCCATGATATCATCTGCCTATTTCAGCCAAATATGGACAACTATGTACTTATTGGTCAAGTTCAATTTCATGGGCAGATCTCATGTTTAGAATGTAAGACTCTCAGCCAATGAGGATGAGGGTCAGTGGTGGGAGGGGGTGTTTTGCGTTAGGGATTAAAGGGGCTGTCCTGCCCACAGGAGGCGCTTCCTCTCTTCGCTTGTCTGCTCGAAGGGTGGGACGCCCTTTGCTTTTCTCTAGAGCTCTCTCTCCAGCTTTTTTATTAAATGGTGACTCCTCACCATTTCCGTACCACACATTAGGGTCTCTGGAGGCAGCCTTCCTTTCAGTTCAGTAATAACGCCCATTGTAGCCAGGTGTTAAAATCCAAAACCTTTATTGTCTCTTTCCAAGCTCCAAGAGCTTCTAGTGGGTTTATCTTTCTGGCAGTGAGAGCTTCTTGCTTATATGCCCCACACTGAGTATACACCAATCATTATATCACTAGGAAACCATTATTTGTTGTAGGATTAAATCAATGCTAAACTTGATTTAACCATTGTCTCCTCAATTCCACTTAGTACCTAGCTTCAAGTTCTGGCCCATAACAATCAAGCACCAACATCCTGTTAAGACTTTTGCAAAGGTCTGAGCACATAGCATTTGATTAATTTGGGTCTTTTTGCCCTAGAGCTGAGGGTCTTCCAATAAAGGGTGGCGATCATACCCCAAGCCAAGATTTCCAATTGAATGAGATTATTTATCTAGGAGTTTCCCCTATGAATAGGAGGGTAGGGCCTCTCCCAGAGGAGTTTGAGATTTCTAACCCAGGGCCACCCTTACCCTACCAAGATCTCAGTTTATATTACCATAACACTCTATCTTGTGATGTCTTCTCCTTATCCCTACCCTCCTCTCCACATGGGATCTATGCTAATCCCACTATGCCTTATGGTGTCTCTCCTCTCAGATCCCCACTTCTCCTCCTAGCTAATCTTTTAGGAGACTAACCACCTTTTAGGATTTAGCCTGCCAGCTAAGGGTATGCCCCAGTCTCTTAGAGTGTTCTCTTTTTTCTGGTTAATTATGGGTTCCAATAGGGAACTTGACCTTTCCATCATTAATTGCTAAAACCCTTTTCCTGCTATCTGTATGCTCTCCCTCTCTATTTCATATTTACCATTCCTGGTGTGTATTATATACTTTCATTTTGCCTATAACTGGTGAGGTCTAGGGAACCAAATGAAGAGGTTCAGCTCCCCTAGATACCTGGTAGTCAGGGAGCCAAATGAAGAAGTTTGGGGTTCTTTCCCCAAATGATAAGGTTTAGTGCAGGCAGGGAATTATGGGAACTCCTCTGGTTGGCATAGAGGTCCTTCATAAAGGAATTTATGAATCCAAAAAGCTAGACTGGGAAAAGAAGTTTATTATTGGCACTGGGAATTCAGCTTTTGCTATGCATGAATAGAAAGACTGAATACCTTGGTGGCAAGGTCCCGACAGAGAAGTAAAGTTTCTAGCAGAGAAATCCTGACAAAGAGATATAAAATCTTGTTAGGGAAATAGGTGAGAAAGAGATAAAGAGGAGGTAACACTGAAAGAGAATATCATTTCAGTGGGCAGAGGATTGCTGCTATGCCAAAGGGAGAGAGAAGTTCCTTAGCATAGCATGACATGGCATGTTAGGTCCTCTGGGAGGAGCGAGCCTCAAGTTGGCTCTTTTTATAATTGAAGCCTATACTAGAAACTGGGGCTTGATGAGAGCTGGTGCAGTTTGAAATGGAATCAGAATAGAAAATCTTGGAACTGAATAAGTGTCTCTGAGTTAATCTCCAATTCATTGATCCTGGACTCAACTAGTCCCCTCAGATTACAAAATCACTCTATCTTGATTCCCTGGGTGGGTCTCTCAGGGGAGAGCTTAGCATTCCTCCCCCCAAAGTTAGAGAGAAAGAGAAAGAGTTTCAGGCTCCCCTCCTCATTACCTCTTCTCCTAAATAAATAAACCTACCTTTTGCCAAAGAGAATGACCATTGTGAATTCTTCATGTGGCCAAATCCCAACATTTGATAAGTACCATCACCTAGTGTCTATACCAGCCACATCATTATGAAACATAAACTTTAGTTCCTTTTCATTCCTTTATGAATGCTGTTTAAATTTCCTTTCCATTTTCCTTTACAATTTTTCCAAAATTGAAATCAGAAATTTTCCCTTTAACATTTTCTAAATGTTTTGTTGGTCATTTTCATTGTTCAATTTAGCCACAAAGTTTAAAGAAACACTTTTCTCCCCTGGAGGAGATCTACTGATTTTGTCAACCAATGCTTTGTTTTCTATATTCAGGAGTTCTGGGAAGCTTTCTAGTATCATTTTCTGCTATATAGCAAAATATAGGGTTTTTGATTTTTTCATAATCTTAAAAATCTACAATATTTCTGTCTCTTTCTTGATCTCAAGATCAGTCTTTTCAACTTGTAATGTTTGTTTTAATATTTCTACCTTTTGCTTCTTTTCTGTTATGTTTTTCTCTACAATATTTCACATTTCAAATCTTTAGTAAATGGAATTCAAATAGGATAGAAAAGTCAAAATCAGTGAATCAAGAGTTTTTCAACACCAGGAACCAGCGTTGGACAGTCAGTGCTTTGCTCTGGTTTCCTGAAATTTATAGGATGTCAGCAGAACTTAGGATACTTTGTAGGTAGAAACAACTGAACTTTTTATCTAGTAAGCTAGCTACTATTAAAAATTCCTTGGAATAGAAAGTTATCACTCTCTTTCCTTCTCTTCCTCCCTTAAAAAGGCATCCCAAGTGAGTTCCTACTGAGTCCTGACCTGCTTTATCATTTTAGTGATGCCCTGTCAGGTAGTAGCTACCCATTTACCATGGTCTTTATCTTCCCAAATAGACATTATCTTACAAGGTTTAAGGTCTTCCCTATTTTCAAATAATTTTGTATTTTAAGTAATTCCATGGTTTCTTTCTTGATATTTTTCCCAGGTGTGCTTTGTGGTGATTACCATAATTGATTATAGTTCTTTTCAATAAAATGTTTCAGGTGATTAAAAACAGTGAGCACCAAGTGACTAATTAACTCAATGATTGCACCTCTTTTCTCATTATGGAAATAATATTTATTGTAGAGAATGATTCTCAACATTCATATGACTCAATTTATCACATGATATTCATAAAGAGACTGAGAAATTGGAGAATTTATCTATTTTATTATCTCTTGCATAAAAGAAATATATAAAGAGATATAAATATTCATGGGCCCCTGCTATTAGGAATTTCTAAAATCAAATTACAAGGGCTCTCCTCTGCTCTCACACAATGTACAAGGTACCATTTAATAGCTGCTCTACCCCATAGCAAAGCAAATAAAATATGGAAAAGAATAAATATGTTAATTTTAGTTTATTTTATTGCATTTTCTATTTGTGTTTTTGAATTTCCCAAGATCCAAAAAATGGTAGTATTTGTATTAGATCTTACAGAGTAATTACTTTTCAGTCATGTATTATTCCCTAGAACCTTCACTTCAACCACAAACCTACCAATTCATAGTTCAAGATGAGGATGCAAAGAGCAATCAGTTCTAACTCTACTTTGGACAGTTCACCTATGCCATAAAGAGTCATATGGATATGAATTTCCTGGATCTTTATTGTTATATATTTTGAATCCCTCCTGTTCCTCTGCTGAGCATGTAACAATTTTTGTTTTATTTTTTTTTATTTTTATTTTCTGTCTTTTTATAGTCTGTTTTTTTCTTATTTTTTTATTCAGTTCAATAAAAAGGTAAACAAAGAAAAAGAAAAAAAGAACTAGGCTAGAAAATGAGCAAACAACAACAAAATAAGAACTTGTCCATAAAAAAACTATATTGATAACAGAGATCAAGACACAAACTCAGAATAATGATTATAATAAAAAAACAGCTACATACAAAACCTCAAAGAAAAATGCTAATTCTATATAAGAAAAAAAAAAAAAAAAGAAATTCTGGAAGGCTTAAAGGAACAGAGAAAAAGCAGCAGAGGAAAATTGGGGAAGGAAATTAAGTGATATAAGAAAAGTATAAAAAGAAAAGTAGCAAGTTGATTAAAAGGGACAAAAATCACTAAAGAAGAAAACTCTTTAAAAAAGAGAATTAGACAAATGGAAAGAGATTTTTTTTTTTTCAAAAGCCTCACTAAGGAAAAGAATTCATTAAAACTTTGAATTGAGTAGATGAAACTAATGACTCCATGAGACAGGAAGAAACAATAAAACAAAGTTAAAATAATGAAAAATAAGAAGAAAATGTAAATATCTTACTAGAAAAGCAACTGACATGGAAAATAGATTGAAAAGAGATTAATTTAAGAATAACTAGAGTAGGAGTAGCTAGGTGGCACAGTGAATAGAGGATCAGCCCTGAAGTCAGGAGGACCAGAGTTCAAATCTGGCCTCAGACACTTAACACTTCCTAGCTGTGTGACCTTGAGCAAGTCACTTAACCCCAATTGCCTTGGGAAAAAATAATTACTACACTACAAGAAAGCCATAATCAAAAATAAAGAACTTAGACATCATCTTTCAAGAAAATCTAAAAGAAAACTGCTTTGATATCTTAGATGAAAAGGGTAAAATTTTTTAAAACCACCATCATCTCTTAAAAGAGATCCCAAAATGAAAACTCCTATGAATATTATAGCCAAATTTCAGAATTCCCAGGTAAAAAATAAAATATTGCAAGTATTCAGAAAGAAACAGTTAAAATACTTTACAGTCACAGTCTGGATCACACATGCAATAGCTTCCATCTTAAAGTGTAAGTCTTGAGGATTACCTACCCAGCAAAACTGATTATAATTCTTCAGGGCAATAAATAAACAATTAATGAGGTCTTGCAAAGATTCCTAATGAAAAGATCAGAGCTAAATAGAAAATCTGACACTCAAACTTACAAGACT
Organism: Sminthopsis crassicaudata; assembly: GCF_048593235.1. Taxonomy (NCBI): domain Eukaryota; kingdom Metazoa; phylum Chordata; class Mammalia; order Dasyuromorphia; family Dasyuridae; genus Sminthopsis; species Sminthopsis crassicaudata. Next base: position 403,513,528 of record NC_133617.1, read on the forward strand.
CAAGAGAAGAATAAAAAGGTAAACATGAAAGAAAAATCTTAAAGGACTCAACAAGAGTAAACTGTTTACATTCCTAATGGGAAGATGAATCATCTAACAACTAAAAACCCTATCATGATAAGAGCAGTTAAAGGATTTTACATAGACAGGGATATAGGTTTGAGTCAATTAGATTAAAAACAGTTTCCAAAAACATTAAAGAGGAGAAAGAGGGATGAAATTAAAAGAGGGATGCAATTAAAAGAGGAAAAAGGAATAGAATTCAAAAGATTTTCTCCAGTAAAAGTGGCACATAAGGAGGAAAAGGAGAATAGTGGGAAATGCTGGACCCTCTAATTGGCTCAAGAGGGAAGAATATGTGTGACATGTCTGTATCTCAGTTATGTATAAAAATCTAACTTACCCAATATAGAAATAGGAGTAGGAGATAAGACAAAGTGGAGAGGATTCAGGGATGATAGTTTACAGGAAACAACGGGTAGATGCAAAATAGATTTTTGAAACAAGATAAAGAGAAAGAGAAATACAGAGAGAAAAAGATGACAATGATGATGAAAAAGAAAAAGAAACAGAGGGTAAAAATACACAGTAATCATAACTTTGAATATGAATAGAATATCAGCCATGAAGTAGATAGCAGAATAGAAACCAGGATGCAACAACACATTGTTTAGAAGAGACAACACTTGAAATAAAAAGACACAATAAAATAAAGGACTGGAACAAAATTTAATATGCTTCGGTTGAAGCAAAAAAGGCAGGGGTAACAATCATACTCAAATATAAAGAAAAATCAAAAATAGAAATAATTAAAAGAAATTATCAGGGAAACTACATATTATGAAAAAAAAATTCCTAGACAAGGAAATAACAAAATAATTTTATAGCAAATTTCTCATTTATCAAATATATAGAGAATTGAGTCAAAGGCTTTTCTCCAGTTGATAAATGGTCAACAGATATAAATAGGCAATTTCAGAAGAAGACATCTAATCCATAGTCGTATGGGAAAAGAGCTTTCAATCACTATTTATTAGAAAAATGAAAATTAAAACAATTTTGAGTTGCCACTTCACATATCAAAAAATTACAATGAGAGAAAATAGGTATCTTAATAAGCTGTTAGTGAAGAAGTGCATTGAGCTAACCATTTTGAAGAACAATTTCAAACAACAGCTAAAGGACCATAAAACTATGTATGCTTTGATCCAGTAATAACACTATTAGGCCCAAAGAGATCAAAGGAAAAAGGAAAAGAAACTATATGTACAAAAATATTTATATCACCTCTTTTGTGATGACTAAGAATTAAAAATTGAAGGTATTCTCTTCAGGATAAAGGTAAAAACAAATTGTTGTTATGGTTATAGAGTATTATTGTGCTTTCAGAAAGATTGAAGGGGATAGTTTCAGAAAAACATGGCAAGACCTATTTAAACTGATGAAAAGTGAAATCAGAAGAACCAAGAAATCATTGTGCTTAATAATGGCAATGGTGTAATAATCAACTGTGAAAGACTTAGCTACTCAGCTCAAGACAATGATCTAGGACAATTCCAAAGGACTCATGATAAAAAATTTTTAAAATGCTATCCACCTCGAGAGAAAAATAAGGAATTGTGAGTGCAAATTGAAGTATAATTTTCTCATTTCCTTTATTTTTTTGCAATAAGGCTAATGTAGAACTGTTTTGTATGATTTCATAATTATAATTAATATCATATTTCTTGCCTTCTTAGTGAGTAGAGGAAGGAATGGGAGGAAGAGAGAGAATTTAGAATTTAAAATTCAAAATGAAAAGAATGTTTAAAAATAATAAATTTAGAAGAAAAAAAAACCTACTCTCTCTTTCCCTTTTCCCTACTCTATGTATTATCAGCCAAATCCAGACATCCTTTTTCTCCTCCAACTAGGGAATTTCTCTTCCCTTTTCATTGTTCCCAAATTCATTCCATCAGACAGCTTTCTCTATAATGCTTGCTAGCAGGGGTGAAGGAGTTAATGAAAAAGTGACAATATTGCAGCATTGTCCTACATAATAAAATGACATTCTTACTCATTTTAGTCTAGAGCAAATGGAAAATTCTGATATAACTTAATTCTACCTTTTTGTGAAGTTTTATTTTTTAAATGCTATTAATAAAGTAAAATCATAACATTCTTAAATTTCTGAGTCCCCAGTCACTAGAAAGCCTGGGACTTTTGAACAAAGGTTCAATCTCTATCTCTGTATTAAATCCTTCCTTTATCTCCATGTATTGTTACCAAACACTTTTTTGCCTTTTATAGCCCTACCATTTATAAGAAAATTCACAGTTCAAAAGGAATTTAATATCTTCTTTTATATCCAGAGACAATTCAGGTTTAAATAAATTTTATGCCACCAAACCCATCATGTGAACGATAGGAATCCTAAACATTGACCTTTCTCTAGATATGTGATTCTTTCCCACTTACTATATATTGATCAGAAACAAACTTCTCACTCTGAGTTTGTCTCTAAGCCTGACAAGGTACCTCTCTCTTTAAGAAAAAAGAAACTAAGATTTCATAAAGAATAGGAAAGAACTGAATATAAATATGGAATTGAATGATCTGGTTTGAATTGGGGGGGGGGACAGATGATGCTAGTCATATGACTATGGAAATTCACACAATCTTCAAAACAGAGATAACAATACTTTTACTATATATATATATATATATATATATATATATATGTATGTATTTTTTTTTTAAACATTGTAAAGAAGATTCTTTATAAAGAATCATACAAACCTAATCTAATATTAAGGATAACTTTCTTTATTGTTTCATTGAATCATGGAAAATTCATTGTGATTTCAAAAGCATACCTGAATTTTCAGATTTCAGAGGGTATAGAACTTTCAGAATTTCAGAAATTACAATTCTTTATTCCTGAGCAGAAATTACAACTCTTTATGCCCCTGGAGGAGGGGCGAGGAGCAGACAAATAGACAAAAGTGAACCAGCCCAAAGCCTTTCAGAATTTCTGTTGGGTTGAAATTTTACTAATAGAAAACAAAACTTTGCTTAACATAAAATACCCAGAAAATGTGAATAAATACAATAAGTCAACAAGCATTTATTATGCATCTATTATTTAGCTAACCAACTCAGGCAGACAACAACCAATTATATAAGCAAGCCATAGACTAGATAAAATGGAATTAATCTTAGGAAGAAGGAGCTAACATTAAGGGAAAATAGGAAATAACATTATTATTAAGATTAATCACATCCATTACAAACTTTAAATCACCAGTTGAACTGCATTTCAATTTAAATATTCTAAAATAAGGGTTTTTATTCTGGAGTCTCTGAACTTCATTTTAAAAATATATATTGACAACTATTTCAATGTGAATGATTTCTTTTGTAATCCTATGTGTTTTATTTTATATTTTAAAAAGCATTATTCTGTGAAGGGGTCCACAAGATTCACCGACTGCCAGAGTTTCCACAACAAAAAAAGGGCTTTAGAACAACCTCCCATCCATTTTAAAAGATATACCACAGAATATGCAATGGACAATTGTATACTATGTTTAAATTCGTTTTTAGTGCTAAATAATTTAATCTTGGGAAGATGGAGAGAAGGCTTAAGTAATACTTTCCCTAAAACCTTAGAAAAATATTTTCTTAAATAATATAACAAAATATTTAACTAGTACCAACCTACCTTCTAGGATAGTTAGTTTACTATGAAGAAGTAACTAAAGTACTTGCAAAAAATAACCCAATACTATTGAGATTAATTGGGTCCCTGAGACATTACTTCTAAAATACCAAAATGTTACCAAGAAGTCCCAAAGAGCATGAGAAGTTATAAATGAAGTAATTCTAATGGCTATGACTCTAATGGAGTCTATTTTAAAGTGGGCAAGGTATGATGAATATACTTATGGATCATCAAGCTTCATTGATTTCATAGATACGTAATTTTAATTTTTTGGACAGGATACATTCATACAAGGCTTTTCACACCCTTAATGAAATATTCATTTTGTCTGAGTAACCTGAAAATTGGTTACCAACCTATCCCATAACTATTATTTGTCTTCATAATGTTGGATGTGATAGAAGTTTTGTGTAGCCATAGGTCATACTGACATGGTTGGCAAATTTCCCTTTCCTATAGCTTTTTTCAATGATGAACTATTATGAGTTTGTGAGTCCAGAAACCCATGCTAATCAGCATGGCTGCATTTTTAATACAATAATTGACATTCTCAATAAATACACTCTCCTGTTTCACCTTTTTAGGCAAAACCCGCCTTTCCTAACAATTACACATACTCTTGCTCTACCTTGAAAATTGCAGTAACTATCTCTGCTCCTGGGTAGCTTAGGAATTGAGGTAAGAAATCTATATTCAAGCATTTTTTAAAATTATTATTTAAGAACAGCATTGATTCTGAATAAAAAAAATTAATCTCTTCTACAATATGTTTGCATGAATTACCCTCTACTTTAAACCTCTGATGATAAGGTATGCATTACCCACTGAGGCAACTCATTCCATTTTAGTAGCTTTAGTAATTATTATTATTAAGAACAACAACAATAATAATGATAACAGCACCTATAATAGTAATATATATGATCACACAATAATCCTGTGATGAAGTTATCATAATAACTTTAAGATCTTATAAAAGCAAATATTTGGGAGGATCTTTCTAAACTGTTCTTTTTTTTAAAAAAATTTTAGTTTCAACTCAAGGAATAAAACAAGCATTTCCATAACACAGTACAATTTAAAAGATTATTGGACATGAAACTGCAAATCTACTATATACAACTTGCTTGTCCCTCCAAATATACAACAAAATTATTATGTATTCTTTTCCTTTTTTTTCTTTCCCTTTCCAGAGATGGTTACCATTGGACACAAACATCACACACACACATACACATGCACACCCTTATCTGTATGTGTGTATATGTATATACACACATATATATACATATATATATAAGTGTGTAAGTATATGTATGTGTGCATATCTCTGTGTATTATTCTATACATATTTATATTAATTTTCCCTCTGGATTCAGATAGTATCCCTCTTCATATCTTCTTTATTTTTAATTTGTGTATTTACAACAATAAGAATAAATCACTCAAAGTCTTTTCTAAAACACTGTTACTGTTGCTGTATATAGTGTTGTCTTGGTGCTGCTCACTTCATTCTTCATCATTTCGTGCATGTCTTTATATGCCTTTCTAATTTCAATGAGCTCTTCATTTCTTGTAGCACAATAGTATTCCATCACAACTACACCCATAACTTATTTAGTTATTACCCAATTAATTGATGGAGATCCTGCAATTTCTAGTTCTTTGCCATCATAAAGAGAGCTGATATAAATATACTATTCACATTTAATTTCATGAATTTCCCTTCATCTTATTCTTAGTCACTATTTTCTTTCTCAGGATATCTTTTTACCCACTCCCTCACCTTATCTCTATATTCCCCACTTTATCTTCTCCCCCCCACATCTCACCTTCACCTCACCCTCCTGGTCCAATTGTCCCCCACCCCCTCTCCTTACTCCTCAATCTCAATCCACACACCCTTCTAAGAATCGTTTCCCCCACGCTGACCCCCAGTTTTCTTACTTCTCTACCTCATTTCATAATACTATCCCTATATATGTTCTATGTTCCACTCCAACTGACTAGTCATAGGATTCTTGAACTACAGCTGAAAGGAACCCTGGAGATGATCTAACCCTGTCATTTTATAGATGAAGAAACTGAGTGTCAGAGAGGCTGTTGTTACCCATCCAAATTTGTTGTTTTTTCAGTCATTTCAGCTGTGTCTGACTCTTAGTGACCTCATTTGGGATTTTCTTGGCAAAGATACTGGAGTGGTTTGCCATTCCACTTATGGAACTTAGGCAAAGAAATTTAAATGTTTAAAACACAGGGTCACATAGGTAGCAAGTATCTGATGCCTAATTTAAACTCAGATCCTTCTGACTTCAGATCCTGTTTTCTTAAAATCTACTGTACTACCTAGGCAGGTAATAAGAGAAATGGAATTTGAACTCAGGTCCTCTGACTACAGAGACAATGGTTTTTCCCCCTCACTATTCAGCATCCCCTAAAGTATATTGTAGATGCCTTTGGTACAAAGCCAGAATTTGAATACAAGTCTTTTTTACTCCTATTCAAGCATTCTTCCCAACATATCCAACTGTCTCTGCTTTCGGAAGTTTCCTCTCATTTTACACACTAAGGGAATAAGCATTGGACATGATATCAAAAGACCTCAGTTTTACTCAGGGCTCTGACACTAATCAAATAACCTAATGTTTAAAAAAAATTAATAATTGAACCCAGTTGATTTTCAGTAACATTTTTATTAGCATCCTTTTCAAGTTTTTTTTTTTTTTTTTCCAAAATGCAACACAGATTTTGTATAAGCTCAAAATAATACCATTAAGTAATAAGACAAGCTTTAGGAATAGGCTATTACATTAAATGTCAGTTATTATTAATCATGTGACCTTGAGCAATTCAATTAATTTATCCATTTCTCAATATTTTTATGGGTAGAATAGTAATGACAACAGGTGTGTTGCACATATCATGGAAATGTTTATGAAGAAAACACTGTAAAATGCTGAGTTTGGGGAGACTTTTTGTTGTTTTTTTTTCTAAAAGTGAGAAAGCTAATTTTTATGTTCCTTAGAGTGAATTGAAAATCCCTTCTCAGCGAGTGATTTTGAATAGCTTAGATTTCTAAAGTTTAGAATCTCAAAGAGATCCATGGACTCAGGGGTACAAATAAATGGAGGCAGTGGTACGAAAGTGAAGGCAAAGTCACAGAAATTCCCATTTGATTGGACTGCCAGTTTCTTTTTCTGACCTTCTGAATGACTGGAGATAAAAATGAATTTTTATTCAGGATTTTCCTGTCTTTTCTCCTGTTTTAAAGGCATTTGCATGCCTCTTCTGATTCAGGTCTTTGTTTTTCTACTTAGGATTTTTTCCAGGTACATTGTCTTACCCCAAAGAAGATCACATGGAAAAAAAAAATCTTTGACAGACTTCTGGTGACTAAGTCTAAGATTGTTTATATCTCACAAATGAAAAATACAACAGAACTAGAAAGGACCTTAGAGTTCATGAAATACAAACCAGTGATTTTGCAGAGGGGGATATTAATCCATTAATGTCAGGAACTAATTAGTAGCTGATTTAGAATCCTGCAAAAAACAATTTGTGTCTGTATGTTGCTGGAAAACGTCTTTATTGACCATAATTAAGATTTCATTAACTCAAATTCCCTCCAAACAAAATTTTATTTTAGTTTTACAAAACACATTCATAAGTGTATGTGAGGTAGAGCATCAAAGTAATACCCTATTTTTCGGAGAAGGTAACTGAAGCTGCAAAGGAATACAGTTAGCTGAGAGGTTGCAGGGAGAAAGCGCAAAATGGATATTGAATCAAGAATGCCTGGGCTCAATTTTCTTCCCAGACTTTCACCATCTGTGTGATCTTGACAAGGAACATATCCTCTCTAAATTTCCTCATCTGTAAATAGAGATAATAACATCAAAATTACAGAAAAGTTGGGAAGATCAAATTAGGTAAAGTGTTTTGTAAACTTCAAAGCATGACATAAAAGGGAGCTAACCATGGTAGCATCAGCATCAGTAATTGTGATAAGAGCAAAGTAAAAGCTTCTAAGCCTTTTTCTTCCTCTCTTCTTTTTTTTTCTTTCCTTTCTCACTTTCTCTCCCATCCTTTATTCTCTTTTCCTCTTTTCCTTCCTTCTCTCTTTGCTTCTCCTTCCTTCTTCCTTCCTTTCTTTCTCAGACATAAAAAGCTTTAAAAGAAAAAAACGCAGGACTAGATATACTCAAAAGTTAATTATATCAAATAATTAAACATTAATCCCAATTTTATATAAAGTGCAAAAAATAGCAAAAGAATGAATCTATCAAATTCTTCCATGACACAAATAATGTGAAGATGGAAGTGATAAGATATAGTGAATGATCATAAATGAAGAGAAAAAAGAATGCAATTGATTCTTAGATTACAAACCATATGACCAGAAAGGCAAGGAGACTCTCAACAGAATGCTATTGGGACTATGGAGAGAGGAAAAAGGACTGGAGGAAAAAAAAAGATACAAAAATACCTGAATGAATGAACCTTTATTAAGTAGTTATCATGTTCTAGGCCCTAAGCTAAGTTATGGAAACGGAAATACAAATTAGCCTGATCTCCAAAAGTTTATACTCTAATATAAAGCTTTTTAAATGGTGGATCATTAGCACTTATAGAATTGCAGAAGTGAAGATGGGGGTTACAAAATTATGATTTGTTCCCAGTAAATATTTGATTTGTATACTTATTTAGTAGATGCCTGCGAATACATAAAGATTTTTTGGATGAATATGGTTTGAGGGTCTGGTTCTGGAAAAAAAACAAAAGCTTACTTCTCAGAGCCAAGGTCATATTGGCAAAGTCTACATTCTGATGGAAGGAGGATAAGGAAGTCAACCTGAGTACAAGAGGAATGGTTTGGAAAATGAATAAGACATGATCCCCAACAATGAGGCACTTATAAATAATTTAGTTAGGGAAATAAGACATTCATACCAAAACAAAAACAATAACCCCATTATACAAAATAGAAAGTTGTCTCATAGCATAAAGTACTAAATTAACATTACCAGAGGGACAGGTAAAGAATAATCTTTAGGGGCAGCAGTTGGTATAGTAGATAGATCATCAGTCCTGAAGTCAGGAGGACTTGAGTTCAAATTTGGCCTCAGACACTTAATACTTCCTAGCTGTGTGATCCTGGACAAGTCACTTAACCCCAATTGCTGCAGAAAAAAATTAAAAAGAATAATAATAACCTTTCAGAACAATGACATTACTGTTCATAGAGGGGGGTGGGTAGAAAACCAAAGGAAACTCCATTGAGGAATTGGCATTTGAACTGATCTTTTAAGAATAAATAGGATTTAAAAGGGCAGCAATTAAGGCAAGAGAAAAAAGGGTAGAGGAATTGGAGAGAAAAGGTTCCAAAAGGAGGGAATAGCATGAGTAAAGATTCAAGTGTGGGAAAGAAAAGGTTTCAAATTTCAGACATGGAAGTCTAGTCTCTGGTTTGTTTGTTTGTTTGTTTGTTTGTTTGTTTGTTTGTTTTTCTGGAGATTAGGACACAAGAAAATGAGTAGCCTGGAAAGCAAGAACTATTTCTTTTTTCTTTGAAGTATTTAGTATAGTGTCTTGCATATAGTATTTAATAAATGCTTCTTGAATTGAATCTAATTGAATGGAATTGAGTAGTAAGAAACAATGATAAAAAGAAAGGTTAGGAGGGAAGGAGAAGAATTTAGAACTCAAAATTTTATAAAAATAAATGCTAAAAATTGTCTTTACATATAATTTGGAAAAATACTATTTTAATTAATGGATAAAAACAGATTTGGCTCTAGGTTATAGAAGACTTCAATGCCTGGCTTTATTTAGAAGGCACAGATATCATTAAAAGTTAATGAGGTTGGCTGAGGGTAGGATAAAAACAATAAATATAATTCTCAATTGAAATTATGCCTGTGGCAAAGTGGGAAGAATAGCATAGATGACCATGCATTATGTAAGCAAAATTATAGCTATCATATACTGAGCCAAAGAAAAAGAGGGAATATGTTTAGCATATACAAAGTGAATGTTAAGAATTTTAAATGTTTTTCAAGCCATTAAGACCATAGGTCATGTAGGGGGAGAAGATTGAGGTAAGGTACCTTAACTTCTGATCCTCTTAAACTAAATGATGGCTTATCTTTTCTCTTTTCAAAGATAATTCACATTTTCCTCAAGAGATAATATGGAATTCTGTCAATGGTTTTTAACACTCTCCTGTGTACCATCTCTTGATGACAACAAGAAGGAAACCTAAGATTTGAAGAATGGTTAATCTGTATCACCCAGTGGAAGTAAATACATGTGCAGACAAAAGGACTTTATACCTACAAAGGATCCATATGTTGCCAGTAATTTTCTAAAACCAGAATTACTTATGCTTGCTCCCCAAGTTCTCTCTTCTTCCCTTCTCCCTAACTTCAAGGGTCTAGTAAAATATAGCAGCTGCTATCTATCCACCAGTATTAAGCAAGTGAATTTGGGAAAGATTGGAAATAACTAAAGATTTGACAGTGTGATTGGGGAAATCAATATTTGTTTCACAATTTCTCTGAATTCATAGAAGAGTTAATATTTGAAACTAAAATAAAATCAGGTAAAATATCTTGCAGGTGTAAATTGGAGTCTAGAACACATCCTTGAATTTCAAATAAAAATCTTTTGTATATCTTTAAATAAAGATATAAACTGCAACTAATAGGGCCAAGTCTGTTTTATATAAGTATTTAAAAGTGCAAGGAATGGTAAATATTTGAATTTATCCTGTACTTCTCTAAGTAATTTAATGCTAAAAATAAGAGAGATAAGTGAATGGAGAGGGCAAATCAAACGGTTGCACTGGAATTCATTCTTTTGGGACTTTCTAAGCACCACAATGTTGAGATGGTTCTCTTTGTGTTGTGTTTGGGGATATATTTGGCGATTTTACTGGGGAATTCCTCACTCATTGTATTGAATCTTTTGGAGTCCAACCTTCACAATCCCATGTATTTCTTCCTCAGTAACCTCTCCTTCATGGACATCTTTGATACATCCTCCTCTGTGCCATTAATGTTGGTTAATTTTCTATCAGTCAGGAGAATAATATCTTTCCCAGGATGTGCATTACAAATGTACCTAACTCTTGCTCTTAGAGTGTGCTGCTGGCCATGATGGCCTATGACAAGTATGTGGCCATCTGTAATCCCCTGAGATATACAATCATCATGAATATGAGAGTCTGTGTGCAGTTGGCATCCCTGAGCTGGATAGGTGGGAGTGTAAATTCATTACTGCAAACAGTCCTCGCACTGAGGCTTTCATTTTGTGGAAATAACATGATTGATCATTTTTTTTGTGAAATCTTGGCTGTCCTAAAACTGGCCTGTGTGGACATTTCCCTCAATGCTTTTGTCATGATGATAGCACTTGTACTAGTCACATTGACTCCACTGCTGCTCATTTTCATCTCATATGTGTTCATCCTTGCCACCATTTTGAGAGTCAACTCAGCTGAAGGAAGGAAGAAAGCCTTCTCCACTTGTTCAGTCCATTTGACTGTGGTCATCATATTCTTTGGAACTATACCTTCATGTATTCAAAACCCAAGGCAAAGGATCCAGATTCAGACAGATTTCCTTATTCCATGGGACTTCCATGTTGAATCCTATTATCTACAGCCTGAGGAATAAGGAGGTAAAGGCAGCAGTGAAAAAGGTGATGTTCTCTAATAAAACATGAAGTATATATCACTGTTTTTATTGTACACATTAATATAAGAAAATCACAACATATATATTCAAGAATCATTGACATTATCTAGCAGCCTTCATTTTGTTAGTGTGTGAACTCAAAAAAAATTGCTTTTCCTTTGAATTCTGTGATCATTAGTTTATAGATGTAGATTGCATATTTTCACAAAAATAGATTTGTATAATAAATGAGAAATATGCTTCTTGGTGTGGTGTGTACATGTATGTCTGTGTATGTGTGTATGTATACAGATATGTATATTTATCCATGTGTGGGTATGTGTGTGTGCTTATGTATGCTTGTGAATTGTGTTTAATCAATCCAAATCTTCATGATCCATTTGGGGTTTTCTTGACAAAGATACTGGAGTGGTTAGCCATTTTCTTGCTACCTGACAAGATAAAACCTACATGAGAAGGAAAATATTACTTCTTGAGTCAGTCTATTCTACTTTTGCACAGCTCTAATTAAGACTTGAAAAGAATCCACTGCACTACCACAATTACTCTGCTTTCTTCTTTGGTCCTTCCAGCCTGGTCCCAACCTATCCTTCCAACTTCACTGAACATGACTCCCCTCCTGTACTCAGGAGTTCAGCTAAACTAACCTTCTCTTATTTCCTCACATACAACACTTCATCCCAATCCTTTTCTGTAGCAGTCACATACAGATAATGCCTTCACCTCAAAGTCCCTTTCTTCTTTTAAAATGCAGCCCAACTATTAACTTCTACATGAATCCTCTTCTGATTTTCCCTAGCTACTAGTGCCTTCCTTTCCAAACTATCTTGTTTTTAATTGCTTTGTATATACTTGTATTTGTACACATTTTAGTTGTCTTTTATATATATATTAGATATGCTTTGGTTGTCTCCCCTATTTGGATGCTTGCCTCACAAATACATAAACACTTTTTTCAACAAAGGCATTTAACAAATGCTTTTTGATCGACCAAGTCTTCTTGATGGTCTGTTAATGTGAGTTCCACAGAACTTACCTGAATTTGAATACTAATGGTTTTGAAGCATTTGGACATTACTATTTGGTAATAAAAGTGGTGCCTTTGGGAAAAAAAATGTTAAAGAAGGTCTTTTTTATTTTTAGTTTCTCCAGTATTATTTCTGCCACCACAATCACCCCACTGTTTGATTTCTAACAACCCAGACCAAATAAATAATTTGAATTATACAAGGGGAAGTGACCTTTATAGGATGATGGAAAACAAATTTAAAAGAATAAACATATTGGGGACAGCTAGGTGGCACCTGGATAGAGCACCAACCCTAAAGTCATGAGGACCTGAGTTCATATCTAGTCTCAGACACTTACCACTTCCTAGCTGTGTGACCCTGGGCAAGTCACTTAATCCCAATTGCCTCAGAAAAAAAAAAAAAAAAAGAATAAAGGTGTCAAGCAGTCACCTATAAATCCGTACTTCTCAGCAGATCTCCCTATGCCACTGACTATTCTAGAACAAGTTCAACTCAAAACTTCTTTGTCAGTCCTTCAGTCTCCTACTTAAAGTTCACTTCATCATTTCATTCCACCAAAACTGAAATTAAAATCACAGCACCTAAATTCAAAATTCAGATCTTCTATTTACTATCTGTATGACCTTCAAGAAATCATTTAACCCCCTCTGGGCCTCAGGTTTTTAATCTGCATAAGAAACATATTGGACTAGATGTCCTCTAAAGTACCTTCCAGCTTTATATCCATGTTCTGTATTATATTATCATTCTACATATGTGATCTGAATACTTCTGATACCCTGTAGCTCCTTCTAAAAGTAATGAGATTTCTTATAAATATAATCATATATTACAAGACACTTATAAAGCCCAAAAACAGTTTGTTACAGTTTCATTTAATTCATATAGATTAATGGAGTACATATCATTATGAATCAGTAAAAACTAAGAATTAAGAATATTGTAAAATATATGCTCACCATTGATTGTTATGAAAAATCCAGAATGGTAAGCCAACTTCAAATCATGTCATGCAAGGACTAGTAGAAGTAAGAATTTCTAGCTTGGAGTATAAAATACTTTTAAAAAAGACATGATTGCTATTTACTAATTGAAGAGCACTCATGGTAAAGTTCTCTTCATTCTAACTGTCCCAAGGTCTCATTGTAAATAAAAACTTCCTAATAATTAGAGCTATCCCCCAAAAGAGTAAAGGACAATATTTGGACGTAATGCATTTTCATTTACTAGAGGTCTTCAAGTGAAAATTGAATACCACTTTTCAATATTGTGATGAGGGAATAATACCATTTCAGTGTCTTTAAGATCCTTGAAGATTTGGGATATCATGAAAAGCAAAAAATTCTTCACCTTCAGGTTTACAATATAAACAAAAAATAGAGCATTTTTATCCCAGTATAAACACATAGATAATGAGGGTGACACATCCATTGTTAGAACTAGAAGGAAGGTGGGAGAGAGATGTTGGATTGCTTGCCAAACTCAAGTTCTACACAGCCATTATGTTTACTTCATTGTGGTATGTGTTTGAAACCTGGGCAGGCTATCAGTGACATGCCAGAAAATTGAACCTCTGTGATGTAAACTATCTTGGGAAAATTTTAAGAAGGATAGGGTACCAGACACCAAGGTCTTCTCTAAAACTGACCAGACACATTACATTTAAACTCTTGCACAGACAGTGCAACTCTGATGGGCTAGTAACATAGTCTAGATGCCAAATGTACATTTACTTAAAAAACTATTTAAATTACATATCTTGCATGGCCTTTGCCCTTGGCCTTCCAAAAGTTTAGCTCCCCCAAAATGCTAGAAATTTCCTTGCAAAATATATTGGTACGTCAAGAATACCAATGGATTATACAAATGGACCAAAATTGTTCCTTCCCATCACACAATATGACCAGTCCATCCCAAATTTTTTTTTGCAAAGAATTATGTAGTAATTTTAAGTTTGCTTAAGATTCAATCTCTTCTTAAATCTGATAATAACTCTAGCAAATGAGTATAGCTGCTATTCTTCATTGAGGTTCAGTGACATGCCCATTGCTATATAGCTAATGAAGGACAAAGATGGGATTTGAATCAAGGTATTTCTAAAGTAAACCCCATACTCAGCATTGCACCACACAGCCTCTCTTGGCATCCTCCTTTCAAGATTCTTAGCTTAGATTATGTCCTAAATTTCTGACACATTCAACAATAAAAAAAACCTAAAAATTTCCACTTCAACTGCAAGATGTCATTATCACAAACTTCAATTTTCCCAAGAGATCAACTAAAGGCCTTTCATATATTCCAGAAGTAAACACAATGTTCTTTTTTATAAACATCCATTATCTCATACTTTCAACACATTCTATATCCCTAGTACTCATTAGCTTCTTCCAGGGAAAGCTGAGAGAAAAACTCTCAGAAGAGCTGAGAATATTCATTCAATAGCAAGAAATGTCCCTCCCTATAATCTCTGAGGAAAGAGTTCTTTGCTGTAGATTTTTTTTTGGCCCATGGAATTTTATATTAATTAAAATTTATTATTAAGCTCCACATAATTGGGTATTGGGGATATGATCCCCTAAGCATTCTTATGTTTTTCTTCACTTCTGAACATTCACACTTCAAAACTTTAAATTACTGCTGAGATAAAAAGGATCTCTAAAAGAGAAAAGAGATTTAAATCTTCTGGCCCTAGTGCCTGATCTTTTAGAAATTCCCTTTGCACACAAATTAGAATAGGAGATTATGGATCAATTCAAATTCCCATCATGTGATTTGCATCTGAGATGATCTAATGCCTAAGAGTTCAACTTTGGAAGTTCCTAAAAATCTCAGAACATCAGAGCTGGAAGAGAATCAAATATCTGACCAAACCTCTTACTGGAAAATAGACTCAAATAGGGCAAATGAGTATATCACAGGTAATTAGAGATAGAGCCAGGAACCAATTCTCCTTATTCTCAACTTCCTCTTAAACTGAAACTTTTTAATTCATTGAAAGGCACTAGATCTTTGCATCAACTCAGGTAAGTGAAAAAGTCCTATCCCAATATCTCTCTTAAAAGTATTCCTTTAAAGAGGCATTCAAATTTCTCTGGAATATGGGGCTTATATCAGCTCTTCTATCATGAAACGACTCTAAAACGAAGCATTTCATATGCAAATATCTATGAAATAAATCAACATAACTTGAAGACTCTAAAAACTTACCAAGAAACCATTTAATTCTAATCTACAAGAAGGAAAAAATCCAGAAATGAATTAAAATCTATGATTTAAAGTTTTTTTAATAAAATTTCATTTTTGTGCTTTTATTCTGGCATTATTAGCATTTGTATGAATTTTATGCACAAGTTGCACATTTGTTTTAACTAGGACCATTCTCAAGTACAATCCCAATGCCTTCCTTACTTCTTAATAGTTCCTGATGTTGTCCACCAATATGTCAGAGGCTAAAACATAACACTGGAGGTTAATTATAAAATTTCAGATTGAAAGGCATACCATCAGTTCAAAGCTTATTGAATTATTGCATGTGCTATATGACATCCATAAAAGATTACTATCGAGTCTCTGAATGAATATTTCCAAAGAGAGGAAATTTACTGCTTCACAAGATAGTTTGTGGTACACAGTATTGTCCATGCAAGGAATAGCTTAGTTAAATTTGGAAAGGGCTATGGCATAGGGTAATGAATTATGTGGCCACAGCAATTCTTGTAGGGGCATCTTCTATTTTGTACTGGGTTTGTTATCAGTGGAAGAAGTGTTCACATCAATGAAATCACAAATATTTGAATAATTTGAATAAAAAATTGAATGGATCAAGTTCAAATATTTTGAGTTAGGGAAAGAGAAATCTAGAACCCATTGAACCTATATAAAAGCTACAACTGATTCTCAGTATAGTATTTTAAGACATTTGGGAATGAGGCTCTGTCCATATGCCATCTTTTTTGACCATTGAGCAATTTATTCTGTAGATTTTTTAAATGTAGACAAAGAAGATCAATGGTATTACAATGGGATTTCCTGCTTTTTTGAATATTTGGTTATTATTTATTCATAAGAAGCATTGCGGTATTATGTATTAATGGCCAGCTTTGGAAAGACTTGGGTTCAACTTCTAACTCTGATATATTTTAGCAGTGTTACTTTGGGCAAGTTATATGATCATCCTCATCCTCATCATCCTCATTGTTATATTTAGACATAAACTATATGTTGCAAAAAAAAAAAGAAGGGGGGAGCGTGTTGCTCAAATGCAGAGGGTAAATCTGGAACCAAAGAAAAAGATTTACAAAAAGGAAGGTTTCATTTCAATTTAAGAATGGACTCTATCTTTTGACAGAGAAAGAAAAGAAAAAAAAAAAAAAAAACTCTGCCTTTTGGACTAGTGAGTCACTCACCAGTGCACTCTAGGTAGCTATAAGTTTTGATCTGGTGGCCGATCTATTTTAATGGAAGGATTTTCAATATCAAGGTTCCCTATACTATTTAAATGACAGGCCTGTGACCAACTTACACACACATAAACACACACACACATACACACCCTGTTATGAACCTCTAAGCATATGTGTAACAATATTCAGTGGATAACTGAATTTGTTTTCAAAAAAGAAAATCATTAATGCCAAAAATGTAAATTTTATTTTAATAAGATTATTTACAATGAAAATTATTTAATTTTAATATAGATATTATAAAGCAAAATTTCAAACCCCACAGAAGAAAATCTTATGAGCTAGTTTATGCAAGTGGGAAACAAGTATTGACAGAACCATCCACTGAGTCATTGTGCCCAAGTTACTGAAACAAGAAACATTCTATAGGATCACAGCATCTAGAGATGGAATGACCATAGATTAAGAACTAAATATGACCATAGAGGCCATCTAGTTTTATTCTGTCATATTGCAGATAAGGAAACTGAGGCTCAGGAGATTAAATTCTGAATCAAGATCATAGTAAATAGCAAAACCAAAATTGAAATAGATCCTTTAATTTCAAATTCACTGTGATTTTCATAGCACCATGATTCTTCCCTCCCCTACTTTCAATGTCATTTATATTGATTTTTTTAATAAATCACCTCATTCAGCTCCAAAACCAGTTTTTCTTTCCATAATATTAAGAGATGTTAGGCAGAAGTGCCAAATATACAGCCTGCAGGTGGATTGAAGCCCACAATACTTCAGACTGTGACCAGACTGGGCAAAAGTGTTATTGGAATATATTTTTTAAAATAAATAAAAATACAGTAGAATAAAGATAATATTAATATGCTATTTTCTTCATCTTCACAAAGGGATGACTCCTGTTACAATTTGAGCTTAACAGCACCGACTTAAAGTTCAGCCAACAGACTTCTGAGCTTCTTTAATAATCCAACATTTAAATATCATCACTTTTTGTAATTTTTTCCCATTATTAACAACAATAGCTTTGTCTCTATATCAAGGTAGTTTAAGACACAGGTAGATTTATTCTGAGAGAATATTGTGTGAATTGAAGATAATAGCATGAAAGGGGAAAAAATTATATGGAGCTACAAAAATAAAAAATTAAATGGAACTCTTTAATCCAGCAGAAGAGTGGAGCACAGTGTCCACAACTTCTTTCTGGAAATGTCTACAACAAATGGAGAAATGAATAAATAAGTGAGTGAAAAAGCTTGTATTAAGTTCTTACTCTATACAAAGCACATGCTTATATGAACGTCAAATAAAAATAAAATGCTTCATGATAAAAATAGTAATAAAGGTTATAAGTGAAAAGTGTCTTCTATTTCATTCAGTGACAGTAGATAAGGAGAATAAAGGATTAATGATACCATCATGAACCCAAAAAGAACTGCCACAGCCTGCAGAGAAAATCAGTTCTCTCTTCTCAGAAAAATAACCCCAGGTAAATAACACTATTTGTTTCCCTATATACCTATGTTTCCTATTTCTTTATTTTATTTTTTAGATTTAATGGATTGATATGCTATGGGTTATTCAATAAATATTTATGTTGTTTTACAATCATTCTGACCCCTAGTTCATTGTTTAATTGTTTAATGGATTGATTCTAAACCATCAAAGGTTGGTATGGGGGGGGGAGAAAGAGAGAGAGGAGAGAAGAAAGAAAAAGAAGGGGAAAAAGAAGAAGCAGAAGATGAAGAAAGAGGAAGAAAAGAAGAAAAGGGAAAGAGAAGAGGATGAAGAAGAGGTAGAGGAGATGGAGGAGGAAGAACAGGAGGAGAGGAAGAAGATTAAGGAGAAGGAGGAGGAGAAGACACAAGGGAAAGGAAAGAGAGGGAATAAGAATAAAGGGAAGGAAGGAAGGAAGGAGGAAGGGGAGGGATAAAGGAAGGAAGGAGTGAGGGGAAGAAGGAAGGAAAAAGGAAATAGATGAGACATAAGTAGACAGATGCTAGATATAGATAGATAGATAGATAGATAGATAGATAGATAGATAGATAGATAGATAGATAGATATTTGGTGTTTTTAGTAGTGGCTGTTGTTCTTTAAACTCAAAAAGGACTCACAATGACATCACAATGTTGAGTTACTGTTGAGTTACAGTTGTTTGACTGTGGCTGCTCAGACTAATATAAGCTTTGAATGCTCTGCCAAAGGTCGGACACAAATAGTCCCTATAACCATTCAGAGTAGCTTCTCTAATTGTGTGCATCTCACGTTTCTTTTGGGCTAATTCAAAGATAGGTAGATAGATAGATGAAAGAATTTATTAAATACTTATTCTGAGCTAGGCATTATACTAAGCACAAGGGAAGAAAATAAATAAGTCAAACAGTCACTGACTTCAAAGAATTTACATTCCAATGGAAGAAGATACCTAAAGAGAAACTGGAATGAGAGGAAGAAGGGGGCCAGGGACCAGGGAACCCTGGGAAGTGTTCTAGAATCTTGGCTCAGGCAAAATAAGGCAAAAATTAATCTATCAGAGCCAAGGGAGCCAGGAATAGCGTTCACATTACTAGTGGGGATTGGGTAGATGTGACACTCAGAAGTAAAGAAATACAGAATACTGCTAAAGTTAGATCTGGCTCTATGTACAGAGTACCCTAATGATTTTAGGGGGAGTGAGATCATTTCTATTTTTATCTATAGATGATTTCAAATTCCAAGTGACTATTCCATGCAAAAGTATATAAAACCATCCATAAAACCATCTAGATGAAGTCATTAGGAATAATCATTGCTAAAAACAACCAAGTTCATTAAGTCAATTTTTATATCTAATCAAAGTCAGAAGTAATTCACAGAAACAAAAAGAGGGAAAAGCACCAGAATAAAATATGAGATTTTTTTTATCACTATCATATTATTGCTTTGCTTTGGGGTATTAAATATGTCACTTAACAACTTGGAGCCTCAATTGTTTTTCTTCTTTTTTTAATCTGTAAAATTAATTTGGAGAATAGGAGGGGTTCTTAACATGGGACCTGTGAACTTGATCTTTTAATATTTTCATAACTGTATTTCAATATAATTGATTCTTTTGTAAATCTATGCATTTTAATTTATTAATTTCAAAACATTTTATTAAAAGGGGTCTTTAGGCTTCTATCTAGCTGCCAAGGGATGCCATGACAGTTAAGAATCTTCTAGAATAAAGGATTACATCAGTGCTGTCCAGCTCTGATTTTATTATATGAATCTATAAGGGATAGCTGGAAATATCAACAAACAAAGTAATTTTACACAGCATTTTTGAAAATGGAAGAAAGGGATTTATTGAATTATAATAAGCAACAATGACTTTCACTGATACTGCTGAGATCTTAGATTTTCTAGAAAGAAATAATAATTTAAGAGGCTTTTAGAAGAACACACATGCAAACTTTTTTTAAAATTCCCATATTGAATGAAATTTATCCTAGATACCCTTCATTCTATATAAAGTGGATTTAACTTGTATCTCAGCCAAGTGGGTTTAATTAAGTACCAAAAGAACAAATCTTATTAAAATTCAATCTTATTTTTTTCCTCCAATTCTATACCTTTCTCATAATCATTAAACAAAGTTTAGCAAAATTTTTACATATTTATGCCTTCTTCTCTGCTTCTCTGAAATTACTTCTGACTTTGTTTAAATAGAGAAAGCAAGATACTTAGTTCCTTAACTCATCTAAAATTGTTTTTAGCAAATATTTCTGTTCTTGACAGGCTGGAATATGGACAACACTAGAATCAATGACATCATCTGGATGGTTTTATATAAAGAAGAATATAGAATTTTGAATGAAATAGTGACTTCATCTGGATGGTAGAATAGAGGAAAGAATATAGAATTTTTAATGGAAACAAAGTTTTGCAAAATGCTTTACATGTTCTCTCATCTGACACTCACAATAACTCTCTAAGGTAGAAGCTATTAACACCCCAATTTTACATTTAAAGAATTCGAGGCATTCAGAGGTGAAACGACTTTGAGGGTCATCAAGTAAGAGTCTGAAGCAGGATTTAAACTTAAGTCCACCTGATTCCAAGACCAGAATTTTATCCAATAATATAACCCATGAATAGCATTATTGTAAGACTCAAATATCTGTTGAAATGTTCCTAATAGTATTTTGTTCTTCCTGCAGCTAGAAGGAGAGAGCAATGGAAGGGACCAATAAGACAGTTCTGACTGAATTCATTCTCCTGGGACTTTCCAAATATCCAAAACTCGAGATTTTCTTTTTTGTATTATGCATGACAATATATATGGTCATCCTTTTTGGAAACAGTGTCATTATCATACTGACCATTCTGGATTCCCATCTTCACACTCCCATGTACTTCTTCCTCAGTAATCTCTCCTTCCTAGATATCTGTTACACATCTTCATTTGTGCCTAAAATGCTGGTGAACTTCCTGTCAACACGAAAATCCTTGTCCTTCTCAGGATGTGCAGCCCAGATGTCAATTTCCTTTGCCATGGGAACGACAGAATGCATCCTGCTGGCTGTCATGGCTTATGACCGCTATGTGGCTATCTGTAACCCTCTAAGATATCCCATTGTCATGAACAGAACCATTTATGTGAACCTGGCAGCTTTGTGCTGGCTAATAGGTGGTCTTAACTCTTTGTTTCAAACCATTCTTACTATGCAGTTACCTTTTTGTGGGAAAAATATCATTGACCATTTCACCTGTGAAATACTGGCTGTCATGCACCTGGCCTGTGCTGACATCTCCCTGAATGAACTCATCATGCTGGTAGCAACTGTAATCCTTACCTTGACCCCCCTCCTATTAATCATTGTTTCTTATGTCTTCATCCTATCCACCATTTTAAAGATCCGTTCTGCTGAGGGAAGAAGCAAAGCCTTTTCTACCTGCTCGGCCCACCTGACTGTTGTGATCATCTTCTATGGGACAATTCTGTTCATGTATATGAAGCCCAAGTCTAAAGCCTCACTGACCACAGATAAGCTGATTGCCATGTTTTATGGGATTTTTACTCCAATGCTCAATCCCATCATCTATAGTCTGAGGAACAAGGATGTGAATGCTGCAGTGAAAAAAGTGCTAAGCAGAAGTCTGTCCTTATAGAAACTGTGAAAGATTTGGCTTGGCTCTATACGGCAGATGTCCTTCACAGGACAATAATTTACTTGGATACTTTGAATTCCTTATTGTGGTACATATTCTACAAGAAAGATCACAGTCCTTCTCTCCACGTATTCCACTTTATGCAATAGTGGTCTATGTTTTCTGATGGATTCTCAGCAGTTGTTCTATCCAATCCAGCTGAGACCTAACTCTTATTTTTTAAGTGACACAAAGATATTAGTATATAAGTTAGAATGTCTACCTATTACTTCAATCTTAGTATTGAACACTTTGGTTTTCTTTACTGCTCTTATATATTAAATAATATTACTTATACTTTTTTTGCATTTAAGCATTGGTAATATGTAGTAGCCTGTTTATTTTGATTTTCATCATCTTTTGGGGTGATTGAATATTTTGGCCCTAATAACTCAATAAAACAACAGCAACTACATAAACTTTAAGACATTTTATTTATAAAACTTATTTATAAAAAATTTATTTTTAATATTTACAAAAAATTTTCATAAGAGAATATGAAACTCAGTTATCTCTACTCAGTATCCACTGAATCTCCTTTTTGGACTGAAAAAATGTATGCTCTAATCAAAAGACATAATATTTGTAATATGCATATAACTGCTTAAAAGGAGCCTAATATGTGTGACCCTGGGCAAGTTGCTTAACTCCAATTGCCTCAAAAAAAAAAAAAAAAAAAAAAAAAAAAAAAAAAAGAGCCTAATTGTAATGTTCCAGCTAGTTTTCTGGAGGTCCTTCAGATAAGCCCTGGTCTCAGCAGGATAGTCACCATGATAATGGTCAAGAATAGAGTCTAGATTCTTTATTCTGGCCTGGTCTTGATCTTAGTGCAGAAGGCATGACAGCCACCATGAGGCTGGTCAAAAATAGAATGTCTCTTCCAGTCCTTCTTAGCCCTTATATACCTTATTGTAATTGCATCATTACAACACACTGAGTATGTGTAAACTAGAGAACCATTACATCATGATATTAAGTACTAAGTATCTATGTGAACTAGACAACCATCATCTCATCAATTCCACTGAGTTAAAAACTTGTTTCAAGTATATTTCTCCAGAGTTCCCCCCTCTACACCTAATAAATGTTTGTTCTGCTCCCCTTTGTGTGTTTGAGATTCTGAAGTATATGTACATATGATCTGTCCTGTGATCAGTGGTGGCACTGCTGAGATCCTGATAAGTCCTTCCTGGTGCTGGGTGGGTGTGGTCAGGTCCTGAGAGACTCTAGCATTTTGGGGTTATAGTCGTCACCCTCTGCATTTATAGCTTCTCTGCTGATCTACTGGCTTGCTGTCAGAACAAAGTAGCCACATTGGGGTAAAGTTCTCCCCTGCAAATTTTCTGTTGCTGAGACCACACTCTTCCCCCTTCATGTCTGCTCAGCGTGAGGTGCCTTCCCTACTCTCACTGCCAACTTGCTTGATGTTGTGCTTGGTCTAACTGTCCCCGCTCATGAGCAAAAACAGATTTTTCTGGTGATTTTTGAGATTAAACACTGTTGGTAATGTGTTGTACTCCTAATATTCGTGGGTTTTAACAGCCAAGCACTAATTCCAAGGTCTTTCTTAAAAGAAGTAGTCTGAGGGTAAGAAAGAGCTTAGATAGATGCGTGTATCCTCTCTGCAATCTTGGCTCTGCCCCCCCCCCCAATTAATGATTTTTTTAAGAGATGTAATTTATGTATATATATATATGTGTGTGTGTGTGTGTGTGTGTGTGTGTGTGTGTGTGTGTGTATAAAACAGTTGCATTTTGATGACACATGCACTCCTTCAGTGGCATAGAAACCATTATATTTAATACTCAATAAACCAGAATATTTCATTAAAATAGGAAGATATCAACTTGTGGATACTATTTATAATACCTATCTCTGAGGCACTAGAGTAACTCATTCCCTTTTTTTCTCATCTAAATTTATGTTAAACATATACATTTGTTGTGTGATAGAATAGGTAGAGAGCTAGACTCAAAATCAAGAAATTATGTTTCTAATTAGATAAAGACATATTTATAGAATTATATATATTATATATATTATAGAATTAATTTGAGAGTACATTTCTTGCTTTCCACGGATACCAAAAGAGCTGTACTTTAGGAAGATTAATCTAAGGGAATAGGATAGAGGATTGTGGTATGAATTGAAAAAAGCAAAAACTGAAGCTTCTTTAGTTTCATAGAAAAGACACTATTTTTATCCTTCCCTCCTACTAAAATGTACTTATTTTTGTTAGATGTCCATATATTACTCTGTGCTTTTGATGACTAATAATGGCTTAATGTCTTTAATGGCTTAATGTGCCTTCCAATAGATATTTGTTCTCTAATATAGGATAAAGAATTCTAGAGACAATGTGTTAATACAAAAGGAATGAATTTCTAATGGAATTTAAAGCATTTGTTATGATTGTTGAGGAGCTCTTTTGAGTAGGCTACATGTTCAGTGACACCCTTCAAGTTTTCATCTTCAAATAAAGGAATCAGTTTTTGTGATTAGTGCATCTCCAAATAACAAGAAGTTACTATAATCATCTGAACAAAGAGAAAGGGTAAGGATTTTAGAGATCATACTTATTGATCCCAGTTCCAATCTATAGTGTTGGATACTAATAAAAAGAAAAGATTGAAGATTTTATACTCCCATGGAGTCAAATGTACTCAGGTGAGACTAAGGATCACTATAGGAAGATTATGTGTATAGTGTTTTATTTTAAGGCTCATTGACATTCCATTATAGTGGAATGTCAAGTTAAATTTCTAATAAAATATTTCTAAAAAAATAATTTCTAAAATTTCTAAAAATTTCTAAAAAAATAAAGTTAGCATAAAAACAGAATGATTCCCCTTTGTGACACATACATAGACACATACATGCATAAACATACTATCTCCAGACTGCTCTCTGAGTTTGAAGTAATAACACATGAAGTAGTTCTGAATTCTTAAAGCCTTTGACAACTGGATCCACACTTTACAAGATTTTATCAAATTGGGAAGCATTTCAGCATAGATTCTGCAACCAGACTCTATGTCTACTTTTCAGCTATGATTCCCACCTACATGCACCCATGTACTTTTTTCTCAGTAATCTCTGTTTCCTGGATATTTGCTATACAATCTCCTTATTACCTCTAATTCTAAACAGTTTTCTCATACCAAGAAAAACTTTTTGTTTCTACAACTGTGCAATACAGATATCTCTGTCTTTTGCCATGGCAGGAACTGAGTGTATACTTCTTAGCATGATGGCATTTGACCGCTATGTGTTCTATTTGAAGCAAGGGATACTTACAACAGGTTGCTTATAGTTAGCACCTACTCAGTGTGATTCATGAGATAATGGTTCTCTAATTTGCACATACTTAGTGTGCTATAATGATGTAATCATACTGAGGTATTTAAGGGCTGAGGGAACTGGAAATGAAAAGACTCCATCTTTGACCACCATCCTGGTGGCTCTCCTGCCTCCTTCACTCTTCCACTAAGACCAAGGCTGGTCCCAAGATCCTCCAGAGAGCTAGTCTGGATACTACATTTTGGCGCCCAATGTGAGGCACTGCAAGAAGGACCCATTTTGGCACCCAACATAGGGCCCTAGATGTGAGGCTCTGGACATGAGGCCCTACACTCAGCAGCTCGACTGACATGATCAGTGAGTTCAGTGGAGAAGCCCCAGTGACCTGGAAATAGGATAAGTACATAAATAGACAAGAGGGAAAATTAGGTAAGGGCTAACCTTTCATTTTTCAGCTGAAATGGGACAAATACTAAGAAAAGAACCTCCCCTTAAATGAAGGGAGTATTTAGCATGCATAGTTAGGTTAATAGAAAAGCAAGATTTATTGGTAACTCAGAAGCAGATCATTGGGCTCTTAAATATATTAGAGTGCACACCCTCCCTGACTTCTTAAGAAGGGAGGTGGGCACCAAAGGGAAATGGGGAGCCAAATCAAATATTATTAGCAGGTTTCCTCTGAGCTTAAGGGTCTTATACCTTACCCAGAGTTCCCCTACTATCTGTTGCTTTCAGGAAACACCCCTAAAAGCAAAGACATACAGAGAATAAATATAGCCAAAATTTTCTATGCATCAGGTGAAACCAACAAAATAAAAGTTTCAATTGTGCTATCAGTGAAGAAAAACAAAAAAATAGAATTAACTAAGAAAATCACATTATTCTAAAAGGAACAATAGGAAATAAAGTAATATTGATTATTTCAACATTTTGAATTTGAAATTTTGAAATATTTTAATTGCAAGAAGACATAGTAACACAAAAAGAATAGGAGATTTTAATATCTCTGTTTCAGATTTGGACAAATATAACAAAACAAAATAAAAAAATTAGAATAGAAAACATTACTGTAGGAAATAAGCCTAAAACACTTGAAAGCTTATTCTAAATGGGACCATTAAAGAATTGTTCATTTCTCAGCACCAAATGGAACTCTTACAAACACTAACCACATAATAGATCATAGTAATGCATTTAAAATAGTTTATATAAATTTTTGAACATTTCCATCATTTGCCCTGAGTCTCTTGGCCTAATATTGTAATTCAATTCAGGTATGACTTCATTCTATTTGGCTGAAACACAATATTGCTATGTGGATATGCAGAAATAGATATAAACAACCAATGTGAATAAATTCAGGTTGGAAGGATTGTCCAAGACTATTTAATTTGATTCATACCTGAAACATGTATATTTTCTGCAATATCAGCAAGTAGACTTCAATTAAATACTTTGATGACAGAAAATTTCCATCTTGGATATCTCAAATGATTAGAAAACTAAATCTATTACTAACCCAAAACATGTCTCTCTCTGCTTTTTAATTTCTGATCCTTTAAAGTCAATCAAAATTAAACTGATAATTTTTGCATAGGTAGTTCCTTCAAAATTCTAAAATGGAAATCACTCTAAGAGGGTAAGATAGATGACTTTAAAGGTTACATTCTGATTACAGAAATGTAAATTATTGAAATGGTATTTTTAAAACAGTAAGTTGTCCAAAGAGAATAATATGGACGCTGTGGGAATATCTATGACCAGCTTACAGTTTAATTAAATACATACAGAAGTATATATTTAAAGAAAAATGTGATAGTCCTTTCTAAATTAATTTATAAATTTTGACAGTCATAGACATGTTAGAACAAAGATGAAAATGGACAAAATATAAAAATAAATAATTACATGAGAAAATGTATACAAAATCCACCATCAACTTGTTGGAATAAATATTGACATCAATAATATAGAAGAAATAATTACATGAGATGTGACAAATTTTTAAAATGCTAATATGACCAGTTTAGACAAATTATAGATGTTGAAAAAGATTATAAAGAATTTGTTTGTGTATCAACTCTTAGTGATTATTTATTATAGAAGTTGAGCTGATATAAATCAATTGCCCTGATAAATAAATAGAAACAACTTCAATCAATAAATGTTCATTTGCCTCACTAAGCAGAGAGTTCTACAGAAGTCAAGGACAATATTAATTTACAACAAAAATTTGTTTTCTTTTTTAAATTTTTTTTCTCTCCCCATTCTCAAATTGCAACTTAGCTAAGTCACTTTTCTCCAAGATTTTCACCAATGTATGGTCCATCTATTGATAGAAAATCATCAATTCTTTTTCCCATTGAAATCATAAATATTTACAAAATCAAGATTAACATAAATACATTCTTATGGTTAATCTCATAGGGATGATAGGTAGAAGATTTGTAAGGTCCATATGTACTCTACAGATTGTGCACTATATTTAACACACAGCGGGTATCTTAAAACTAAAAGATCACTACTATTTTTTATAAGAAAACAATGTCATAAAGAATCTCGCATTTCGTTACATATAGTAATAATGAGATAATTGATGGGTCTCCTACTACCAACTGCACTGCAATTCAAAAAATGATTAAAAATTTTATATGAATTAGTAGTCTGTAATCCCAGGAGAGTAGAGAGTGGAATTGAAGCCACAGATAGCATGCTTTTACATTTAATCTGCATTACTAACATTTTCCCATCACATTTTTAAGTCTAGTAATCAAACAAAATAATAAAGTTGAGGTTTGTAGAATTTGCCAAATTCTAAAATATGGATGTTCACATTGAAAATTTTACAATTGGTTCAAATGACTCATTACAAGCTGACTATAGATCATCTCTAGGAAAGTAGCCGATAGGTGAATGTCCCAATAATGGGAAGGCAGTCCCTCTAAGAGCGAATATAATGTTATGAGACCTTGGGAGTGCTGGACTTGTATGACATGGACTGATGGAGGATCATGAAGCATGGCAATGAGAGGTGAAAGAACTTCTGTAGAGAGCAAGTATTCCTTCCCCTCAAACCCACCCAAACCTGGGGGGAACTTGTTATTTGGGAGCCTCATATCAGATTGAAAATATATCATAGTACCTATTGTGTGTCCCTAGGATCCTGAGAGGAAATAGTCATTGGTTAAGACATTGACCTGTTTGTAACAATATGGGTAAGGAAAGAAGCTTGAGAAGATATATATGGCCCACATAGATAAGGAAGATGAAACTTATAAATGTCTAAATAATTTTCCCATATTATTGTTAATTATTTTTATTATTATTCAGGTAATCAGGAATAAGTGACTTTTCCAGGTTCACACAGCTAGTAAGTGACTGAGGTTGAGTTTGTATTCAGGTCCTCCTGATTCCAGGACCAGTGCTCTACCCACTGCACTAGCTATCTATTCTGTAATTCTTCTAACTCTACAATATTCTCTGGCACATCATACTGCCAAGTCAATTTTGTTTTCATATGTACTTCTCTTTGATACAAGATGAAGTGACTAACGAGACATTAAATTCACCAGAAAAAGGAAATGTCCTTAACCCCATCTCTAACTGATCAAAATGAATATGTTAACTGGGACAACGCCCACAGGCCTCATGCTATGATTTTGGTCCAAAAGTCAGTGAACATTACATAGTATTTCCAAATAGTTTCTTGTTCTGTAAGTTAGACTTCAATTTACAGTAGAAAAGTGACTTCCTTTAATTGGGTATGTGGGACATTATCCCTCAGGCATCACAAAGTTTCAAGGTTTCTCCATTTCTCTTTCTATAAACTTTAAATTGCCTCAGGGATTAGTACTTTTCCTTAAAGCAAAAGGGGATTTAAATTACCTTTGGTTCCAGAAGCTCATCCTTTAAAGAATGGAACTGGAACTTGGAAAGGACAGAAATTTGTTCTCTAGAAACTGGCTCAATTCTAATAGAGAACTGTATCAGTTGATAGCTCTGTTAGGTGCTGGCGCATCCTTTCACACTGGTATATCTTTTCTCATTCACTTACAGAGAATGAAGACTGAAGATTTATAAATTTGAGTATATTAAAATCTCAAATGGCTTCCCCTAAAGCCATATTTTCAACTTTTTAGTTGAATAGTTACATTATGCTGACCACTATTGTATATGCTGGCAAAAACAGCTTCCTAACTCATAATTTTAGAGCTACTGGAAGTGAAAAAAGAAATTTGCTTCTGATCAAGAAAGAAACTATTTCTTAGACTTAGAATATAAAAAGGTAAATGGAATTTCCTATTATACTGAATCTTCCATATTTGGGCACAGACCTTTCTGAGCTTATGCAGTCAAAGGGAGATCATGCATAGCTGAAGTTATCAAAGCCAGATTATTACAGGTATCAATTCTCCCTCTACTATAACATTTAAGGAAGAACATTAATTCTTTCTGATCATTGGAATTACCTGGTCAGTGTGAAATGGATTTGTTAAAGTGGGGCAACCATAATTCTCTAGAACGATGTGGCTCATTTTTTCCCAGTAATGTGAGTGAGGCATTGGATTATAAGCCTTTGAAAAACAGATCAATTTAGCTTTCATATGTACATCTCTTTGATATAAAAGAGAGTGATAAAAATAGATGTTATTTGTAAAGATCCTCATGGGAACAGATTTTTAACTACACACTAAAATATTGGTTATAATTACTTCCATTTACATATTAACTTTATGAATTATAAAGAATGTGTATAAAAATTATTTCATTTAAATCTCATAAGTTTTGGAAGTAATTAGAATGTATTTTACAATTTCTGTTTTACATATAATTATTATGAACTTGAAATTTAAAGAAGCACTTAACTCATGTCACATGGATAATACTTAGCAGTATCCCAATTCTTCATTTAAGTCCCTGACTCCAAATATATTCCTATAGCCACTACTTATCCTGCAGGGACAGGGATGCCACTTTATATTCTGTTTTACTGCGTTTCCTTAAAAAATAGGAACATCATAAGTAAAATGATCTCTTATTACTAGACATGTCCTGTACTGTTTTTAATCTTTGGGAGACAGAAATACCTGAATAGTCAGCCACAGTTCCCTTGGAAGCTGTTTTATATCTTAGTATAAGTCACAGAGTTTTTCAGATCAAGTTCAACTTTCTACTTTGCAAAGGAGGTAAATAAGGCCCAAAAAAGTTTATTTGATTTTTCCAAAGCTATATAGCTATAAGCAGATGAATCAAGATTTGGACCCACATCCTTTCTGAATCTAATCTGAATTCTCTCTCTTGGAAACTACTACTGGCCTGATTTGGTTAGCTTAACCTTTATTAGAGAACATGTCATCAAAATTATGATGAAATTAAAATTTTGAATGTAAATGTGACAGTTTAATTCAGCAATGGTATAGAGCTTAAATTAGTTCTAAGCTTGTATCTTTTTTAATTAACAGAAATCTATTTTCTGTTCTTCTCACCCACTAACTGACTGAAAAAAAGAAATAAAAAAATTTTATATATATACACTTATGAAAATAAACTCCTCTAGTAACTGTATACTATTTATGTGTGCATAATACAAATACACACACATATATACATGTTTCATTCTTCACACGAAATCCATGCAATAAATAGTATATTTCATTGACCCTTTAGAATCATGAATGAGCATTGTATTAATCATAGCTCTTATAATTGTCAAAGTAATTTATTTATATATCCTTCTTGTTATTATATAAATTGTTCTTATTGTGCTTATTTTATATTTTCTTTATTTTATAAAAGTCCTTGGAATTTTTCATTGTTGTAATTTTGATGTTATATTATAATTTGTTCTTCTGTTTCAGCTGATTTCCCTTTGCATCACTTTAAACTTTCTATATTTCTTTGAAGCAATGTATTTCCTCATTTTTTACAGCTTTAGTATGCCAAGATATCCTTACTCCTCAACTTGTTATTTCTCATTTGTTGGGTATCCTACAAAAAAAAAACTATTTTTTAAATTTACATAGCAGACCTTTCAACATTTCTTTTATATTTGTCTGGAGTATGCCTAGCAGTTATATAGCTGAAACTAAGGGCATGCACTGGTTAGTAATTTTTCTGTAATTCATCATTGCTTTTCAGAAAAACTATACCACCAACAAGGCTTCAATGTATTTTTCTTATAGATTCTCCAACATTTATCATTTTCCTTTTTTGTTATCTTTGCCACTCTGATGAGTATAAGGTAGAATGTCGGAATTGCTTTAATTTGAATTTCTCTAACTGATGTTGATTTGGAGCATTTTTTTTTCAGATGGCTATTGTTTAGGATCAATCTTGAAAACTGGTTGTTCATATTCTAAGACTATGTATCCAATGACTCTCATTCTTATGAATTTGAATTAATTCCTTATTTATCTTGGAGATGAGTTATTTATAAGAGAAACAGTACAAAGAGTTTTCCCAGGTAATTGTTTCCATTTTAGTCTTAGCTTTATCAAATTTGTTTGTGTGAAAATACACTTTGTTACATAATCAAATTTGTGTCTTTTGTCTTCTATGGACCTCTCTGTTCTTTGTTTGGTCATGAACTTTTCTCCTCATAGATCTTGGAGCATATGTTTTTCTAATTTTTCCTAATTTGTTTGTGATGTAGGCTCATATATCTAGGTCATGTACCTATTTGGAGCTTATCTTTTTATAAGAAGTGATACAAATCTAATTTTTTAATGCTATTATGTCCTTTGCATGGATCATTTTCTCAAATAGCAAGTTCTTATCCCAGTATTAAGGTGTGTGTATTTGTCAAATAAAAGGATATTAGATGTATTTTTCTTATATAATGAATAGATAATCTGTTCCACTGATGGTGCTCTCAATTTTTTTAAAACAGTAGCAAATTGCTTTAATAATTATCGTTTACAGTAATGAACTGAATCAGCTATACCCAGTGAAAGAACTCTGGGAGATGATTATGAATCACTACATAGAATTCCCAATCCCTCTATTTTTGTCCACCTGCATTTTGGATTTCCTTCACAAGCTAATTGTACACTGTTTCAAAGTCCGATTATTTTTGTACAGCAAAACAACTGTCTAAACATGTATACATATATTGTATTTAATTTATACTTTAACATATTTAACATATATTGGTCAACCTGCCATCAGGGAGGGGGGGAGGAGGGAAAAAAATTAGAACAAAAGGTTTGGCAAATGTCAATGTTGTAAAATTACCCATGCATATACCTGGTAAATAAAAACTATTAAATAAAAAAAACACCATAGGATGAAACAAAGCCAGAAGGGAAAAAAATAACTATTGTTTTACAATGTAGTTTGAGATCTGGCAAGATAGTTCCCCTGAATAATTATGTCTTTTTTATTATTTTCTTGAGACTCCTGAACTTTTCCTCATTCTTATGGATTGTTTTATTCTTTTTTTCTACTTCTAGTTAGAGATTGATAATTTGATTGATATAGTATTGAATAAGGAAAATATTTTCATTTTTTAAAGTATAATTCAAAATTGCCTTCCAGAATAATTGATCAAATTCACTCTTCCATCATTTGTACTCTCAAGCATTGAATATTCCCAGTTTTCATAATGTTTCATAATTTCTGGATGTTTTAGCTTGGTTTTCTTTTTTCTTGTAATTAGTCATTTGAGGAAATTTTCTATGTTGTTAACAGTTTGTATATATTCCCTTAATAGCCATTCATGTCTTTGGATAATCTACTATGGAATGGCTCTTGATCTTATTATACATTGCAATAAATTTTCACATTCACTCATACATAGGACATTACTTAATATATATTGAGAGAAACATCCCTACTGACACCTATGGAATAAAAACATCTATTCTCTCTGCCTCAGAATCCTGGAAACTGAAAGAGAACTTCAAAAATGAATGTGACCACTGTGAAAGAATTCATCCTCCTTGGCCTTTCTGGACACCCAAAGCTGGAGACTACTTTGTTTGTCCTGATCCTGTGGATGTACCTAGTAATATTGCTTGGAAATGGAGTCCTCATCACAGCAACTATCTATGATTCCCATCTACATACACCCATGTACTTTTTTCTTGGTAATCTCTCTTTCTTGGATATTTGCTACACAACTTCCTCTGTACCTCTAATTCTAGTCAGTTTTCTCATTCCAAGAAAAAGTATTTCTTTTGCAAGCTGTGCAATACAGATGTCTCTGTCTTTTGCCATGGGTGCAACTGAGTGTATACTCCTTAGCATGATGGCATTTGACCGCTATGTGGCCATCTGCAATCCCTTGAGGTACCCTGTCATCATGAATAAGACTGTATATGTGTCAATGGCAGTTTGTTCTTGGACAGCAGGGGCTGTTGATTCCATAATACAAACATCCCTTGCAGTCCAGTTACCATTCTGTGGTGCTAATGTCATTGACCATTTTGTCTGTGAAATTCTGGCTGTTCTGAAATTGGCCTGTGGAGATATAACCATTAATGTGCTTACTATGACGGGATCAAACCTCATTTTTCTAGTTTTTCCTCTGATATCAATTTCCATCTCTTATGTTTTCATCCTTGCCACCATCCTGAAAATCCCTTCAGCAGAGGGGAAACGTAAAGCTTTTTCTACTTGCTCAGCCCACCTGACTGTGGTGATCATCTTCTATGGAACAATCTTCTTTATGTATGCAAAACCCAAAGCAAAAGATTCAGTTAATGCAGATAAAGAAGATATTACAGACAAACTCATTTCCCTGTTCTATGGAGTTGTAACACCCATGCTCAATCCCATCATTTATAGTCTGAGGAACAAGGATGTAAAGGCAGCTGTAAAGAATATTTTGGGTCAAAAATGCTTTCCTGAGAAGATGTGAAAGACAATCTATTTGGTGATAGCTTTATTCTGAGAAGACACATTTGTGGAATATTTTTTCAATTGTATTTTTTTTTGTTTTTCCTGTTAATACTTTCCTCCTAGACAACATTGTCATATAATAAAGAATATTAGAAATAAAATGAAAAAGGAGAAAAATAATTGCCAAAAATCATCAATACACTGAAAAATATCTGAAAACATGTAATGCTCTGCACTCATGTACCTTCTACCTCTACCATCTGTCAGTGGGAAACTGCTTGACCTTATTTCTTCTTTAAGTTCCTTACACAATTCTAATTTTCAGAGACATTCTCTTCCTTAACAATCTGGATTTCCTTTTCATTTGGCTGACTCTCTTTTCAGTCTTCTTGTTTTCTTGAGTTGTTCTTTTTTAAAGTAGCTTTTTCCTCCAACTCTCTCATTTTATTTTTAAAGGGTTTTTTTTGAGTTCTACAAATTTTTATTGGGCAATTAGCAATTTAACATTACTCTCTGGATAGGGTAATTTTCTTTGGTTGTTGTTTTTTTTCTTTGTTTTTTTTTTTAACTCTAGTTTCCTCCTCTAAAGATTAATCCCAATCCTTCCTATTCTCTTACTAATTTTCATTGGTTGGAATATTTCTCCTTTGCCTGCTTATTTTTCTTTTTAAATAAAAACTTGTGATTGTAATCAAGTCTAATCCAGTGGTTAGGAGGGAGGCATGTTGCCTGTAGCCACAGATCTACCTTAAGGTCTACCTTCTGACCTGAAATTCAAAACCAAGAACATCACCCTCCTGTAAGTGTCCACTGCCAGTGTGGCCGCTTAGCCCACTATATTTTCACACAGCTGATTTTTCTCACCTAGAGCTGCATCACAGATGGGCCCTTCTTATCAGTAAAAGTGCTCTAAATCTTCCAATACTAAGACACTCAACTAACCTTGCATGTGAAAATGTCTGTGCTTTGGAGTCACCCTCCCTCTGAACCCAGCTAGTTCTAGTGCTCCTTGTTGGCTGTTTCAGAGGAGCTAGTCTGAAGATGTTTATACTCCACCTTTACAACAATTAATCCTCCATCCTGGGTTTTCTTCCCAACTTCTTCAGTTTTCGTAGGATGACCCCTATTCTGTCCCAAGTCTTATTTCTTGTACACCATACTATAACAGTCCTGAGGCATAATTTTTTTGATTGTGGAGAGTTTGGAATATTTTAACCTAGTCTATATATTCCCACAATCCTCCTTCTCTTACCTTTCTTTTATCTCAGATGGTTGTTACCTTAGTTCAAATCATTACTACATTTCAAGTTTCTAATTAATTTCTTTGCTTCAGGTCTCTATGATATTCAATTTATCCATTGAGCAACTCTCCAATATAATATAATATAGTCTCAATCAAAGCCCTCTGCAAACTCACTCCTGTTAATGTTTTCAAACATTGCATATTATTCCCAATTATATGCAATAAAATATTAATTGTGCCTGAAACCAATATTCTATGTCCTTCCTCCATGCAATAAGACAAATCCTATGACTGAAAACATCCTTCCTCAACTTTGGGTCACCTTATTTTTCCTTGCCCATTGGTACACATTTTTGGACTCTAGTTGTTACTTCTTTACTGGAATTTGCCTTTACTGTGTACATATTTCAACTGTTTGGTTACGTGTTCATTCCCTGAAGATAGATTTTGAATTCTCTGTAACTTAGTAACTTTCTAGGATATGGAAAAATTCTAATCTGTTGAAAATTATTTTTAAATGTAAATATTTTTAAATCTTTCCATTAGGAACTTCCAAGTTGCTTTTAAACCATTAATTCATTAATCCACACTCTTTTGATGTGGTCATTCAATTGTTACTCTGTCCAACTAACTATTGAACCAGCAAACCCATTTTTTCCAACTTATTTCCCAAAATACTTTCTGATATTTTGCAGCTCGTTATGTAGAAGAGAGTTGAAGGTAGGTTTCTCATGAGTATCTTCAACTTGAGACATATTTTCATTTTATCTGTCTCTTTATAACACAAATTAATGGGAAACCATATTCCATATCAATAATCCTCCACTACTGTGAAGAAAAACAACCACATTTTCTCTATGGCCATGCTTAATCATTAGGTGCAGTGTATACTTTCAGACTGGATATTTTTTTTCCAGTTACAATGTGGCCATCCCAGTGTATGTTGTTTTTCAGGTTCTGCTTATCACAATTTGCATGAGTTCATAAAAAATTTCTCACAATTTCATATTCATCTTTTCTTATAGTACAATCATATTTTGTTAAATTCAGGTAGCAAAACCTACTTACTCATCCATAAAGCCATTAATTATCCATTCATTCCTACCATACAACATGCTACTCTGATCTTTCCATGACCACAAAGTTAGTTAATGGTCAAGTTTTTGCTCGAACCCCAGATCAAGCAAATTTGCTAAAGTTGGAAGTTGGGAAAAGAGAGGAACCAGTTAAGCAACAATGTCCCATGATCTCAGATAATGGGGAAGTCTAGTCAAGACATTAAATCCACCAGGGAGTGGAAACGTCATTGACCCCATCCCTAACTCTTCAAAGTAAACATGTTAACTGGGACAAAGTCCAGGGACCCTATGCTAAGACTTTAGTCCTAAAGTCAGTGAACATTACATAATACTTCCATTACCTAAGGATTGCATTGACAAATAGCTTCTTTTCTGTCAGTTAGACTTCAATTACAGTAGAAAAGTAAGTTCCCTTTAATTGGTTCTGTGGGACATTGTCCCTGAGGCATCACAGTTTCAAGGTTCCCCCATTTCTCTTTCTATAAACTTTAAATTTCCTCAGGGATTAGAAGTTTTCCTTAAAGCAAAGAAGGAATTAAATTACCTTTGATTCCAATAAATAACTCATCTATTGAAAAAGACATTTAACACATGCTTTTAAATCGATCAACTCTTCTTGGTGATCTGTTAATGTGAGTCCCATAGGCCTTATCTGTCTTTGGATACTAAAGGCTTTGAAGCATTTGAGACATTACTTTTGGTAATAAAAGCAGAATATTTTGAAAGAAAACATGTTAAAGGAGGTCTTTTTATTTTTAGTTTCTCAAGTGTTATTTCTTCTGTCTTCACCATCCCACTGTTTGATTTCTAACAACCAGACCAAATGAATCATTTGAAATTATATAAGAAGGGGAAATATCCTGTATAGGATGATAGGAAACAAATTAACAAGAATAAAGGAAAATCCATACTTCTCAGATCTCCCTATGCCATTGACTACTCTAGGACAACTTCAACTCAAAACTTCTTGATCAGTCCTTCAGTCCCCTATTTAAAGTTCATTTCATCATTTCATTCCAGCATCAGTTAACTAAGAATAATAGCACCTGAGTTCAAAAATTCAGATCTTTCTTATTATTTGTATGACCTTCAAGAAATCATTTAGCCCCACTAGGTATTAGGTTTTTAATCTGCATAAGGAATGTGCTGAACTAGATATCCTGTACAATACTTTAGTTTTATAACCATGGTTCTGTATAATTTTATCATTTTACATATGTGATTTAAGTATTTCTGATACTGTAAAGTCCCATATAAAAGTAATGAGATTTCTTATAAATATAATCATATATTACAAAATATTTACCAAACACAGAAACAATTACAGTTTCATTTTATTAGATAATTTAATAGAGTACATATAATTTTGAATCAGGAAAAACTAAGTATATTCTCCATTGATGGATTAAAAAAATCCAGAATGGTAAGCCAAATTCATAGCATGCAAGGACTAATAGAAGGAAGTAAAAGTCTCTAGTTTGGAGAATAAAATACTTAAGAAGGACATGATTGTTACTAACTAATTGAAAAGCAGTCCTGATAAGTGGTAATGTGTTCACAGCAATGGAATCACAGATTCACACAGAACTATGTAAGAATTGGATGGATCAGGCTCAGATATTTTTAGTTAGAGAAAGAGAAATATAGAAAAACATTGAACTTGCATAAAAGCTGTAACTGATTCTCAGTGTCTTCTAAGATATTCAGAAATGAGGCTCGGTCCACACATGCCCACCTTGTTTGACCATTGAACAATTCATTCTGTAGATTTTTTAAAAATGTAGACAAAGAACAGCAATGGTATTGCAGTGGGATTTCATTTTTTTTTTGAAGATTTGGTTATTATTTATTCATAAGAGACAATGTGTTTCATGTATAAATGGTCAGCTTTGAAAAGACTTGGGTTCAACTTCTGACTCTGACATATTCAAATAGTGTGATGTTGGGCAGGTCACATGACCATCCTCCTCCTCATCATCCTCATTCACAGTATTATTGTTAATCAGAGAAAAAAAAATGTAAGATGAAACTTTTTCTGCTTGACTCTAGAGGGTAAATCTGGGACCAAAAGACAAGATTTACAAAAAGGAGGCTTTCATTTCAATTTAAGAATGGATCAGTCTGCCTTTTATATTGTTGATTCAATCACTGATGGCCTCTAGGCAATTTTAACTCACTATCCAATTTCTCTATTTTAATGGAAGGATTTTCTATATCAGGGTTTCCTATATCATTGAAATCACAGAGTTATGTGGAAAAACTGGGACATTGATGCATTGTTGGTGAAGTTGTGAAAGAATCCAACCATTCTGGAGAGCAATCTGGAATTATGCCCAAAAAGTTATTAAACTGTGCATACCCTTTGATCCAGCAGTACTACTAGTGGGCTTATATCCCAAGGAAATAATAAAGAAGGGAAAGGGACCTGTATGTGCCAAAATGTTTGTGGCAGCCCTTTTTTGTAGTGGCTAGAAAATGGAAAATGAACGGATGTTCATCAGTTGGAGAATGGTTGGGTAAATTATGGTATATGAATGTTTTGGAATATTATTGTTCTGTAAGAAATGACCAGCAGGATGAATACAGAGAGGCTTGGAGAGACTTAGATCAACTGATGCTGAGTGAAATGAGCAGAACTAGGAGATCATTATACACTTCAACAATGATACTGTATGAGGATGTATTCTGATGGAAGTGGATATCTTCAACATAGAGAAGAGCTAATGCAATTCCAATTGATCAATGATGAACAAAATCAGCTACACCCAGAAAAGGAACACTGGGAAATGAGTATAAACTGTTAGCATTTTTTTGTTTTTTCCCCCAGATTATTTTTACCTTCCAAATCCAATTCTTCCTTTGTAACAACAACAACAACAAAATTCGGTTCTGCACTTATATATACCTAGGATATACTATAACATATTTAATATGTATGGGAATGCCTGCCATCTAGGGGAGGGGGTGGAGGGAAGGAGGGGAAAAATTTGGAACAGAAGGGCCTACAAGGAATAATGTTGTAAAAAAAAAATTACCTATGCATATGTACTGTCAAAAATGTTATAATTATAAAATTAATTTAAAAAAAAGAAATCACAGGTCTGTGACCAACTTATACACACACACACACACACACACACACACACACACACACACACACACTGTTATGAAACTCTAAACTATCCAACCATATACAGAGGATAAACATAATTTGTTTTCAAAAAGGAAAAACTTCCCAGTGACAAAAATATAAATTGTATTTTAATTAGATTATTAAGCATGAGAACTATTTAAGTTTTTTGTTTTTGCTGAGGCAATTGGGTTAAGTGAAATGAACCAGTGTTAAGTGTCTAAGGCCAGATTTTATCTCAAGTCTTCCTGACTTCAGGGCTAGTGCTCTATCCACTGTGCCACCAAGCTGCCCCTATTTAGTTTTAATATAATAATTGTGAAGCAAAGTTCCCGGCCCCACAGAGGAAAATCTTATGAACTATTTTTTACAAGTGGGACACAAATATTGTCAGAACCATTCACTGAGTCATGTGCCCAAGTTACTGAAATAAGAAACATTCCATAGAATCACAACATCCAGAGATGGAAGGACCATGGATTAGGAACTAAATATGACTCTAGAAGCCATCTAGTCCAACTCCATCATTTTACAGATGAGGAAACTGAGGCTCAGGAGATTAAATTTGGAATCAAGATCATTGTAAGTAGCCGAGCTAGAATTAAAACTCAGATCTTTGATTTCAAATTCACTGTGCTTTTCATAGCACCATTATTCTTCCCTCTCCTACTTTCAAGCTCATTGATATTGATTTTTTTTCAATAATACTCCTCATCCAGCTCCAAAACCAGCCCTTCTTCCCAAGACATGTTGGGCAGACATGTCACATACAGAGCATGCAGGTTAAGTGAGGCCCACAACACTCAAGATTGTGACCAGAACCAGGTAAAAATGTTATTGGAATAAATTTGATAAAATAAATAAAAAATACAATAGAATAAGATAATATTAATATGCTGTTTTCTTTATCCTCACAGGGATGGCTCCCTTACAGCTCTGACAAAGTTTAGTCTACAAACCTCTGAGCTTCTTTCATAATCCAACATTTTAATATCATCATTTTGGGGAAATTTTTCTCATTATTAACACCAACAGTTTCCTCTCTATATCAAGATAGTTTAAGACACAGGTAGATTCATTCTGACAGAATATTGTGTGATTGAAGATAATAGCCTGAAAGGAAAAAAAACTGAATGGAGCTATAAAAATTAAAAATTAAATTTCATCCAGCAAAAGAATGGAGCACAGTTTCTGTAACTTCTTGTTGGGAATATGTAAAACAAATGAAGCAATGAATAAATGAGTGGAAAAGCATATATTAACTGTGAACAAAACACATGCTTATATGAAGGTCAAATACAAATAAAATACTTCATGGGAAATTTGTATTAAAGGTCCTAAATGAAACATGTATTTTCTTTCATACCATTATAGCAGATAAGAAGGAGAATAGAGGAATAATGATGCTATCATGAATCCATAAAAAAAAAAAACCTACCATGGACTGCAGAGAAAATCTGTTCTCTTTTGTCAGAAAAATAAATGGAAGTAAATAACTATTTGTTTCCCAATGCACTTAAGTTTCCTATTTACTTTATTTTGAATATTTAAGGGATTAATATATTATCAGTTCTTTAATAAATATTTATATTATTCTACAATCATTCTGACACCTAGTTCATGGTTAAATGGATTGACTCTAAACCATCAAGGTAGTATAGAGATAGATGATAGATAAATAGATAGATAGATAGATAGATAGATAGATAGATAGATAGATAGATAGATTAAAAAAGAGAAAAAGAAAGAAGTAGGGAGAAAGGAAGAAAAAGGAGAAGGTGGAGAAAGAAGAGGAGGAATAGGAGAAGGAGGGGAATAAGAAAAAGGAGGAGCAACAGGAGGAGGAGGAACAGGAGAGGACGATTAAGGAGAAGGAGGAACAATAGGAAGAAGAGGAGGAAAATTGGAAGGGAAGCAGGAAAGGCAAGGAGAAGGAAAGAAGGAAGAACATGGAAAGAAGAAAGGAAGGAAGGAAGGAAGGAAGGAAGGAAGGAAGGAAGGAAGGAAGGAAGGAAGGAAGGAAGGAAGGAAGGAAGGAAGGAAGGAAGGAAGGAAGGAAGGAAGGAAGGAAGGAAGGAAGGAAGGAAGGAAGGTGGTTCTTATTGTTTGTTGGTAGTGGTTGTTGTTCTTTGTACTCAAAAAGGACTAAAAATGACATTGTTTGAGTTGAATTACAGCCTTTTTGACTGTGGATGCTCAGACCAATATACACTTGGAGTATTCTGCACAAGTCAGACACGAATAATCCTTATGACAATTTGGGGTAGCTTCTCTAATTGTGTGCATCTCACAGTTCTTTTGGGCTAATTCAAAGATAGATGATAGAATTTGTTAAACACTTAGGCTGTGCTGAGCTCTATAGTAAGCACAAGGGAAGAAAATAAGTAAGTCAGACAGTCACTGACTTCAAAGGATTTATATTCCAATGGACGAAGATACCTCAAGAGGAACTGGAAGAAGAGGAAGCAGGGGGCCAGGTGCCAAGGAATCCTGGGAAGTATTCTAGAATCTTGGCTCAGGCAAAATAGAGCAAAAGTTAACCTATTAGAACCAAGTGATTCAAGAATAGAATTCACATTGCTAGTGTGGATGGGGTAGATGAGACACTCAGAGGTAAGAAGATAGGGTACAGAATATTGTTACAATTAGAGTTGGCTCTAAGTGCTGAGTGTCCTCACAATTTTAGGGGGAGTAAAATCATTTCCCTTTTTATCTATAGGAGATTTCAACTTCTAGGTGACTATTCCATGAAAAATTATATATTCTTTCCATAAAATCATCTAGATTAAGTCATTAGGAATGATTAATCACTTTATTATTGATTAGGAATAATCATTGCTAAAGACAAACTTAGGCAAAAGAGTTAAGAAGTCAATTTCTATATCTAATCAAAGTTAGAGTAATTTCACACAGAGGGAAAAGAATTAGAATAAAAATAGAAGACCTATATTTTTTATGACTATCTGACTGTTGCTTTGCTTTGGGGCATTAAATTGCCACTTAACTTTTTTTTTTTCCTTTTTTTAATCTGCAAAATGAATGTTGGAGAACAGGAGGGGTTCTTATCATGGGGCCTATGAACTTGGTTTTTTAATATTTTGATAACCGTATTTCAATATGATTGATTTTTCTTGTAAATCTATGCAGTTTAATTCATTAATTTAAAAACACTATTCTGAGAAGAGATCATTAGGCTTCATCAGGCTACCAAGGTTTGCCATGACAAAGAAAAAGTTAAGAATCTCCTAGAATAAAGGATCACATAGGTCCTGTTTATTTCTGATTTTATTATATGAATCTACAAGGGATAGGTAGAAATATCAATAAAGCAAAGTAATTTTACATGACATTTTTAAAAATGGAAGGAAAGTATATATTGAATTATAATTACCAATGATGACTTTCACTGATACTAATAAGATCTTAGATTTCCTAGAAGGAAAGAATAATTTGAGAGACTTTTAGAAGTATACATGTGCAAACTTGTTAAAAATTTTAATATCAAATGAAATTTATCCTGCACACCCTTTATTATATATATGTGTGTGTGTGTGTGTGTGTGTGTGTGTGTGTGTGTGTGTGTGTAGCTCTCAGCTCCCCAAGTATATTTGAAAGAAAAAGCTGGTGTGATTTATTTACATTCTGATCAGCTTCTGACTGAGGGATATTTGTACAACAGCTTTGTTTGAAGAAGCCAAGAAAGAGGATAGGTTTAATGTAGGCTTCCATATCATCAATTGCTGTAGAAAGCTTGTACTTTTTCCCTCCACTACCTTCTATTCCTATATGGGGATCTGCTTTAAGGAAGGCATCTGTAATCATTGTGTCAATGATGTTGCCAACTCTGTGCTAGTAAGCTCTTCAGTGTAGGTAGTTGCGTGTATGGAACATGTCATATACATTTCCAACTTCCTTGTCTCTGGTGCAAATATATTTCTTATTGTTTACTTCACATACACAGGCAAACTTAATAAAGCACTTATGGTCAAAGTTATTTGGAATTCCAAGATGGTGGCAATCCCTGGCAAAATTTATCCACATCAATGCCATTGTGTTTATTAGCCACTATCTCATAAAGAAAGTTTTTCTCTTCAGGTTGTCCTTTATATGTCCACGAAGAACTCTTTCTTGTTGAATCAAGAGGTCCCGCTATTTGTTCTTTGATAAAACATATATCTTCTTCTGGAACAAGTCCATATTTCTTCATTACATTTTCAATTCCAT
This sequence comes from Sminthopsis crassicaudata, assembly GCF_048593235.1. Classification (NCBI taxonomy): domain Eukaryota; kingdom Metazoa; phylum Chordata; class Mammalia; order Dasyuromorphia; family Dasyuridae; genus Sminthopsis; species Sminthopsis crassicaudata. Next base: position 403,557,367 of record NC_133617.1, read on the forward strand.
TGGCCTTAATCAGGTAGTCAAACATTTTGACTGAACCCATTTCATGCTCCCAGTGATATCCTGGAAGAGCACGGGAATAAACCTTCTATCAAACATGTGTGAAAAGGGTCCATGATCTAGATCATGACAAAGGCCAGCAATCTGAACACACAGCATATCACGCTTAGTTATTTGTAGTTGAGGCTGTTTTTCATGCAGTGCATGGACCAGACATCCTGCTAGGTACCCAACACCTAGACGATGCTCAAATCGATTGTGAGAGGTACCTGGAAAAATATAGTAAGCACCTCCCATCATTTTAATGTATCGAAGCCTTTGAAATTGAGGTGTGTGTCGATGATTCGGATAAGAAGAGGGTGAAGTTCTATATGGGCCTGAACAGGATCATTAAATATCTTCATTGTCTCTTCCTGGTCTTCATCCAATTGATGGATACAATCCAACAGTTTCTTTCTTCTAAAGGACTTACTCCAAGATTTTCAAGAAGGGATTCATCAAGGCTGAGCAGCTGAGTGCCTCTGATTTTGTTTTCTCGTATGCGGCTGAGCAGTGTCGGGTTGCAGAAGCCCTGGTTGCAGAGGAAAAAGCACAGCCGCTCAGTGTCCCAGCTCTGGGGATCAGCGTCGTCCTCCCGCTCTGCCTCAGCGAAGGCAGCGGCCGTGCTCCCAAATGGGAGAAGGAGTCCCGCAAAAGGCGCGTTTAGAAGGGGTCCCGAATTCCCTCAAAGCATTTCCTCAGTCACACCGCACCAGCCAAGCTCCAGAAGCCGGCTATGCTGCTGGCCTCTCAAGCGCACAACTACTCCAGCACCACGTTGGGCGCCAAATGTAAATGTTCTGTTGTCTCTCAATTATAATCCTTCTCTGGGAGGAGGTTTTTGTTTTTGTTTTTGTTTTTGTTTTCTGTAAATCCTTTTTTCTGGGAGCAGGTTTCTTGGGAGGCTTCAGGAACCTCCAGCCAGAGGGAAGGTAGACGTGAGAATGAAATCTTGACTCAATCTCCTAGAGTGTGGGAATCAGACTCTACCTCCAAGAGTGTGGGAAGTCTTCTCCTTGACCTTCACCAGACTGCCTCCTTCCAGATTGAATGTTGCCTCCTTTTATCCTCCCAGAGAATGGGCTTGTGGGTCCTCCCAGGGGCTTGTGGGAACTCCTACAACCAATGAACTTACCCCTTTTAAAGGTGTAAACTCCTTTAAATGTGTAAACTCCTTTTCAGAAGTCTAAAGGTGTGAACTCCTTTAAATGTATGAACTAAAGGCATGAATTCTGAGCTAGAGAATTAAGTACTGACTTAGCACCTAGTAAGAATCTAACAGCAAATCACTTGATTATCTTTGCCAAGAAAACCCCAAATGGAGTCACAAAGAGGTGGACATGACTGAAAAAATGACTTTACAGCCATGAAACCTGTAGAACACCTATTAGTTGAAGTTAGGGATGTTGTCTTTTGCCTCAAGACACAGCAAACAAATTACCTTACCTTGATATTTAAGGAGAACAGTGTCACAAAAACCCTGACAGGAGGAGGACAGCATGACTGACAGTGTAAAATGCCTCAGAAATATCAAGGAGGATGCAAGTTTAGAAAAATCATTAGTGGAGAAAAAAAAAAAACCCAAAGAGTCTAATTTGAGGGAGAAAGTCCTAAAGAGACATATCAGAGGTGTATATCTTAATGAACAAGTAGCTATAGGATTCAAGGTAAGAGATTATAGATAGAAAAACATGTAGAAAATAGTATCCAATCAGCTGGTCGACTTTATTTAGTATTCTCAGTAGAATGAAGACTAGTATTTAACAAGCCATTAATTCAAATAATAACCTTTAAGTGTCTATTGCATGCATATTATGTAGAGGGAGCATGGTATATTGGTCAGAATGTTAGGCTTGGAGTCTGAAAGGTCTGTGTTCAAATACCAGTACTGTGTTCTGGGTAAATTACATAACCTTTACCTTACCACCTTCTACATATTCCATAATCCAACTACACTGACCAATATACTAATCTTCCCATGAGACACTCTATGTCTTATCACTGACATTCCCAGACTGGAAGAGTCTGGGCATTCCTTGGAAGGATTAAATGAGATTATGGAAAAACATTTTGTAAACTGTAAAACATTATACATAATTCTGGGTTATTAACAGAATTAACTAAGTGCCACAATGGTCTGAACACTGAACCTGGAGGCAGGAGGCCTCTGTTCAAATCCAGCCTCATATACTTAGCCATGTGACTCTAAGCAAGTCAACTGCTGTTTTCATTGGCTTTCTAATCTGTAAAATGGGGATAATATAATAATACCCACTCAGTTCAAATCTGAACTCAAATTCTTATTAGCAGTATGACCCTAGCAAGTCACTTAACCCTAATAGTTCAGTTTCCTCATATGTAAAATGAGCTGGAGAAGGAAATGGCAAATCAATATTTCTGGAAAGAAAACCCAAATGGGGTCATGAAGAGTTAAACACAAATGAAACAACTGAACAAGATTGTGGTGAGGATCAGAAGAGAAAATAGTTATAAAGCAGCTTAATACAGGACAGGGCACATAGTAAATCCTGTACAAATGATAACTTAGCTATCATTATTTTATCTTCATTTTTAATTCAACTGCTCAGGTCATAAAACAATTCCTTTGCAAAAGGAACTGAAAATGTTCCTTGATTATTTTGTTTTATTTGTCATAGTAGCTTTTCTTCTGAGATTTCCTCTTCAGTTTCCATCATGGCAACCAGTTATTCCAGAGACACTAACTATTCCATTTTTTATTTTTCAAATGTCAATGTCATTATAATGAAGTACTCCAGGTATTACAAATTAAAGAATTATGTATGTGAAGAAACGTATATATCTCTGTGCTAACTTCAAATAAATGGAGATCACAATACCTTACACATAGTAAGCATTTAATGGATTCTCAGAATGTTACAACAAATGAAAATTAGAGGCCATTTAGTCATAACTCCTCATTTAATAAATAAAGATGTTGATTATAGACAACCATTCATATTTTAAATCTGTCTCACCCAAACAAGATTATAGTAGTCTCATAGTCACTCCTCAATTTCCTGCTTTGGGACCTTTCTGAACTTAACCCCCATCCTTCCAGACTGTTGCCTTGATCTCTGGAACACTTTATTCAGGATTAACCTCACTCATTCTGTCTAGTAAAATGAATTAATGGATGAACATATAATGGATTTAGTTTACATAATTGGTATCAAACCAGCTGTCATAATATTTCTTAAATGTAGCCTTTATCATTTTATTCTTCTACTCAAAAGCTTTTATGAATCCCTGCTGCCAACTTAACCAGATCCAAATTCCTCTTTATGGATTTCAAGAGATTTTTGTAACCTGATATCATTTTACCTATCTATCCAATTTTATTTCCCATGAGACTCCAACAAACCTCTTACTCCTCTGTAGTCACTTACACTCTTTTGACTTACTCCTAGTAAAGTAATCACACAAAAACATCAATCTCATTTAACCTTTTAGTATTTACTCATATTATTTCCTCTGCTCAGAATGTCATTGTGTATTGTCTTGAATTATTCATTACTTGATATTGGTCTATGTTATTCCTATCCTCAATATTAATCTTCAAGTTCCTCCAGGCTAGAGATTTTGTATCCACCCCCCCAACCATGACTAACATAGAGTCTGACCCATAAAATATTGCTATTTGACATTAAACATAAGAAACAAGTATTATGTCCATTCTAGATTTTTTTTCCAATTTGGTATCAAATGATATTTGCCCATCCGTGAAAGGTACTCTCTCTTCATCTCTACATTCAGCATCCCTATCTTCTCACAAAGCTCAATTCATATCATCTCTCTGAAAGCCTTTACAGAATCTCTCAAAATTGGTAATGTTCTCCCTATTCACCATTTATTTTCCTTTGTTTATATATTGTATCTACTCAATAGAATATAAACTTATGAAAAGATTGTACCATTTAATTTTTATCTTTGCATCGCCAATGCATAGAATATTGCTTTTCCCATAGATTGTGCTTAATAAATATATGTAGAATTTGTACTCTTCAAACTAATTAACTCACAAATTGGCAAAGGAATATATTCACAAAATGACTGAAAAATCCAATTCTTGATCTGTTACTTTTGCCTTAAACATTACTCTTTGAAAGACACAACAAACCTGAGTTCCTGAAAACCGAAATCAAGAACAGAAGTAGACAAGAAGTGTCTACTTCTAGGCTTCCTGAAATAATGTAGATTGATGAAAGTAAATAGAATATTTTAGTCACTTATGATCCAGAAACTCTTCTTTGTGATGAGAAATGAAAATAATTTCAAACCAAGCTCCATAGCAAAAACCTAGTGACATGATTGCTGGATATCTTTACAATATGAGTCCAAAATAAAAGAATTTTGCATTATTTCTTCCTATGAACTCCTGCAAGGGGAAGAAATAAAAAGAATAAATAAAGCTTTTTTGACAGAATTTCTTCTTCTGAAACTTTCTGGCTACCCAAGGCTGGAAATCATTTTCTTCATTCTAATTCTAATGATGTACTTCATAATCCTGTTTGGCAATAGTGTCATTATAGCAAGCATATTTGATTCTTACCTTCACACCCCAATGTACTTCTTCCTTGTAACCTCTCCTTTCTGAACATCTGTTACACAACTACTTCTATACCTTCAACCCTTGTAAGCTTCTTATCCAAGTAAAAAACATTTCCTCCACAGGATGTGTAATACAAGATGTTCCTTGGCTTTCCCATGGCAAGAACAGAATGTATACTCTTTGCAATGATGGCAATTGACCATTATGTAGCCATCTGCTACTTTCTAAGATACTCCATCATCATGAAGAAGATTGTATATGTGCTGATGGTTTCAGTGTCTTGGCTGTCAGGGGTGATTAACTCAGTAGTTCAAAGAGCTCTTGCCATTCAGTTACTTTTCTGTGGAAATAATGTCATCAACCATTTCACTTGTGAGATTCTAGTAGTCTTAAAACTAGCATGTTATAGCCCTCAATATGATTGCTATAGTGGTCTCCAACATAATTTTTCTGGCCAGCATTGCTGGTGATTTTTTTTCTTCTATATCTTATCCTTTATAACATTCTGAGGATGAACTCAGCCAAGAGAAAGTGCAAAGCATTTTCCACATGCTCAGCCCACATGACAGTGGTGATCATATTTTATGTGATCATCTTCATGTATATAAAACCAAAATATCAGGACCCTCTTGGAGCTGACAAGTTGCAAGTTACAGACAAACTCATATCCATGTTTTATGGTGTGGTCACCCCCATGCTGAATCCCATCATCTATAGCCTTTGGAACAAAGATGTTAAAGCTGCTATGAAAAATTGGCTCACTCAAAAGCCCTCTTTTCAATGAAACCTCTGTGGCAAGGTTCTTTGTAAAGGATCTCACATTGACCTACTTTGCTATTCCCAAAGGAATGTTTTGTCCTTCTGTTTTTTGTTTAGAATATATCTATCTATCTATATCTATCTATCTATCTATCTATCTATATGTATATATATATAAATTGAGCTGACTCTTTGTGAAGGGCAACAAATATTTACATAGTACTGGTGCAATAAATGAGTTCTATAAGCTTAAAACAATGCTCTGATGTGTGCTCTGAGTCTGATAACTTTATGCAAAAGACACCAGCAGCAGCAATACAAAAGCCATGAAGGAATTCCAAGGAGGAAGCCATGATCAGGAAAAACTCATGGCAAGAAGAGTATTGATAATCTCAGATAACCCTCAGTTTTCTCATCTATAAATAGATGTAATAATACTTGTATAGTTGTGAGGAAAGTTATTTGAAAATGTTATGGTGATAAGGGAAATAGGAGCTGTTACAGTGGAAATAGTGGCAGGAGAGAATGAGGCAAATGAGAAAAATCTCATGAAGAAAGCACAGATAGATGTCAATAGAATAGTTGGGGCAGAAAACAGAAAAGAGTAAGTCACTGGTAGCATATAGACCATAGGATCACAGATTTAGGGGTAGAAGGGAAATTGAAGGTTGGTTATCAATTTCAGCCCCTTTATTTTACAAATGAAAAACCTTGGGCCTGAAGAGATTTGCCCTATGTTACACTATATATATATATAGTCAGTGACAAAGCCAGAGTTTGATGGCAGATTATCTAAATCCAAGTTCATGCCCCTTTATACAGTAAATATAAGTTATATATATACACACACGCATGCATATGTATATATATATATATATATATATACATATATATATATATATATATATATATATATATATATATATATATTTGAAGTTGAAAGGAAAGAGAAACAGCAGGAATGATATGAGAGCAAAGAAGAAATAGAATAAGTCAAGGGGGGAAAAATTAAACATGTAATGAAAGGGAATGCTTTGTTCTAGAGGAATAGGGAAGGGATATGATCAAGAGGACATAAGTTAATGGAAAAAATAGTAAAGATAAAAACAACTTAGAAAGACTTTAGAATTGTGATTAATCCAAGAATAAACCATGAGTCTAGAGGCTTTAGAATGAATTATGCTACATAACCTCCTGCCAGAAAAATGATTCACTTAAAATCCAGATTGAGATACACATTGTTGGATATGACCAGTATGAGAATTTACTGGGATAGTCTACAAAAGTTTCTTGTCAGGTATTTTTAAATTTTATTAGCAATCAAAATAGGGGCAGTGAAAGAGACACTAATTGTAAATAAATCAATCAAAACTTTTTTAAATATAAGAGGTGTTGCTCAACTTGATGGTAACCTACATAGGATCTTAGAGGAAGCCAGTTAAGTTATGACAAGCAACAATCTTGGAAAGAAAGAATTTTGAGAAAGAACAAAAGAATAGCTAAAAATAAAAGCTGATTTTTCTGTGGATTAGGGGAATGTGGAAGTAGAGACATTTGAGAAAGAGAGAGAAAATCCTAGGAAGTTTTTCAACATGACCTCGACCTTAATAAAGGAGAAGGGCCGATCTACTGATACAGAAGGGAAGAGCTAGAAAAATAGGAAAGGATAAAATATGTTCAGAATATCTGCTATGTCAAATGTAATAGAGAATCTAAAAAAGATGAATCAAAGCATCCATAAAGGTTCAATTGAATTTAAATTGGATTAAATTTCTGTAGTCACAAACAGAAAAGTCGCATGGTATTATTCTACAATAACTCAAGAAAAGGTCAAATAATAGAGAGTCTCAAGCTCTATTCAGATGTCATGGTCAAAAATAAGCATATCAGTAACAATGTTTCTTATCATCAGAGCTCCAGATTTGAAGTCCTATGACATGAGTTTAAATTGCTGTTCTATCACTAACTGTTGAGAAAAAAAAACCAACAAGCACTTATTAGGTACCAGCCACTGTCTTGATGCTGAAGATATGAAAATAAAGAATATCCAGTCAATATACTTGTATTAAGTTCCTACTATGTGCCAGACACTGTGCTAAGCATTGGGGATTCAAAAAGAGACAATTCTTGCCCTCAAGGAGCTGACAGCATAATGGAAACAAGCAAACAAATATATACAAAAAAAATTTATCTACAGGATAAATAAGAAATAATTAATAAGGGAGAAGAGCTGGAATGAATAGGAAATGAGAAAGGCTTACTCTAAAGTAGAGATTTTAGCTAAGCCTTAGCTTAAGCTGATAGAGATGAGGAACAAGAGCCTTCTAGGTATGGGGGACCTCCATAGAAAATTTCTTGAGCCAAAATATGGATCATCTTATAGTTAGAAAATGAAGACAAATGTCACTGAATTGAAGAGTAGGTAACAGAGTAAAAGATGTAAGAGTTGGACACAACTGAATGACTGATCTAGCTTCATAGTGAATAGAGCCTTGAACATGTAATAAAGAAGGCATAAGTTCAAATCCAGCTCTAGACACTTACCAAATATGTGACCCAGGCACTAAACTAAGTGCTTTACAACTTTTAATTCATTTGTTCCTCATAACAACTCTGAAAATTAGATGCTATTAATTACCCTAATTTTACAGATATATTAACTGACTTACCACAGTCACACAGTACTGTGTATGGACTTTGAACAGCAATATAAGCTGCTTAAATAATTTAAACGCCACCTTCCCCAAGAATACAGAAAAGTACTGTATCACTATATTAATTCTCCAGCAATTGAGTTTAATAACTCTATCTTTTCTCAGGTGGCATTGTACTCATCACCAACCAAGTGATCTCATTAAAATTTCTCTGGTCCATACATAGGATAGTCATCCTCACCAATGAATGCAATAGTTCTGAACATTCATGCTGAGAAGTTAAAAATTCATACTGGTAAGATTTTTTATTTGAATAGAAAACAATATGAAAGATTTATCAAATATATTAAAATTAGTTAATATATTACTTTGATCCTTCCTTTAAATCTTTATTGGTGAGAGTTCATCATACCCAAATGACCCTAGAATCACCACAATGGAGTCCCAGTAATCTTCCTACTATGCTGATGTCCACAAATCTTCCTCTCATACTGAATAATTATACCTGCTTTCCTCTGATTTCCGCTTTATTCTGGGGAATAGTTCTCAACACTATCATTCTTAGAAAAGAGGTATCAATCAGTTACTCATCAATCAGTTGATACTTATTAAGCACATATTGTGTGCTAGGCAGTGTGATAAGCACAGCCACAGTTGTATGTAGATTGCAACCAGTATACAAATTAGTAGATAGTTCTGAGAGAGTTGTCTGAATTTTAGGAAGGTTAAATAACTTAACTATAGTCACAGATCTAATAAATGGTAGAGGCAAAATTTAAAGCTGGACTTTTCAAACTCCAATTATATCTATATAGAATATAGATATAAGTAGGAAATATATATATCCTGCTTCTCCTCATCTAGAAAATGCTCAATAAATGTTATTGACTTGATTCAGAACCTCAAATACAAAGGGGAGCAGAACAAAAATGTAGTAAATCCCTTTAAGCATTATTTTATTCATATTACAAATATTATATCATTTTCTTAGAACATAATCTTTATTCAGCCCAAAAGAGAGATTCAGTGGATACTGAGTATAGATAAATGAGTCTCATATTCTCTTATGAAAAAGTCTATAAATCAAACATGTTTAAAAGGTCATATAGTTGCTACTATTATATTGAATTGCTATAGTCAAAAAAAAATCTTCAATTACCCCCAAAAGATGATGAAGACATAAATAAGCAGCCTATATGCCATGTTACCAACAAAGGTTTAAATGCAAAAAAGTTTAAGGATCATTACCAAATATACAAATAGTAAAGGAAGTAGGAGGGGTTCTAGAGTAAGAATGAAACAATAGGGAGACAATACAAGTTATACTTTAAATTCTTTGTGTTGCTTAAAAAATAGATTAAGGTCTCAGCTGGATTGGAAAGAACAGTCTGCTAAGAATTTATCAGAAAATATGGACCAGAATTGCATAAGAAGGAATACATGGAGAGAGGGACTGTGATCTTCCTTGTATGAGAATATATCGCACAATGACGAATTCAAAGTATCCAAATAAACTATTGCCCTATGAAGTAGACCTGCAGTATGGAGCCAAGACAAATCTTTCACAGTTTCCATAAGGACAGATTTCTGCTTAGCACTTTTTTCACTGCAGCGTTCACATCCTTGTTCCTCAAACTATAGATGATGGGATTGAGCATTGGAGTAAAAATCCCATAAAACATGGCAATCAGTTTATCTGTGGTCAGTGAGGCTTTGGACTTGGGCTTCATGTACATGAAGAGAATTGTCCCATAGAAGATGATCACAACAGTCAGGTGGGCCGAGCAGGTAGAAAAGGCTTTGCTTCTCCCCTCAGCAGAACGGATCTTTAAAATGGTGGAGAGGATGAAGACATAAGAAACAATTATTAATAGCAGAGGGATCAAGGTGACAATTATAGTTCCTACCAGCATGATGAGTTCATTTAAGGAGATGTCAATACAGGCCAAGTGCATGACAGCCAGTATTTCACAGGTGAAATGGTCAATGATATTTTTCCCACAAAAAGGCAACTGCATGATAAGAATGGTTTGAAACAAAGAGTCAACACCACCTATTAGCCAGCACAAAGCTGCCAGGTTCACATAAACGGTTCTGTTCATGACAATGGGATATCTTAAAGGGTTACAGATAGCCACATAGCGGTCATAAGCCATGACAGCCAGCAGGATGCATTCTGTCGTTCCCATGGCAAAGGAAATTGACATCTGGGCTGCACATCCTGAGAAGGACAAGGATTTTCGTGTTGACAGGAAGTTCACCAGCATTTTAGGCACAAATGAAGATGTGTAACAGATATCTAGGAAGGAGAGATTACTGAGGAAGAAGTACATGGGAGTGTGAAGATGGGAATCCAGAATGCTCAGTATGATAATGACACTGTTTCCAAAAAGGATGACTATATATATTATCATGCATAATACAAAAAAGAAAATCTCGAGTTTGGGGTATTTGGAAAGTCCCAGGAGAATGAATTCATTTGGAGCTGTCTTATTGGTCCTTTCCATTTCTCTCTTTTTTCAGCTGCAGGAAATGAGAGGAGAATGTAGAACAAAGTACCATTAGGAGCATTTCAACAAATATTTGAGCCTTATGATAATGGCTATTAATGGGTTTTATTATGGGATAAAATTCTGGTCTTGGATGCAGGAGGACTTTAGTTTGAAACCTGCTTCAGACTCTTACATGGTGACCCTGAAAATAACTTCACCTTGGTTTGCCTTAAATTCTTTATCCATGAAATTGGGATAATAATAGCATCTACTTTGGAGAATTATTGTGAGTATCAAATGAGAGAACATGTAAAGCATTTTGCAAAACTTTGTTTTCATTCAAAATTCTGTACTCTTTCCTCCAGTATACTATCCAGATGAAGTCACTATTCCATTCAAAATTCTCTATATTTTTTAATTATAACTTTTTATTGACAGAACATATGCATGGGTCATTTTTTACATTATCCCTTGCATTCACTTCTGTTCCAACTTTTCTTTTCCCTCCCTCTATCCCTCCCCTAGATGGCAGGCAGTCTTATACATGTTAAATATGTTATAGTATATCCTAGATAAAATATATGTGTGCAGAACTGAACAGTTCCCTTGTTGCACAAGAAGAATTGGATTCAGAAGGTAAAAATAACCTGGGAAGAAAAACAAAAATGCAAGTAGTTCACATTCATTTCCCAGTGTTCCTTCTCTAGATGAAGTCCATCACTAATCTATTGGAACTGAATTAGTTCTTCTCTTTGTCGAAGATATCCACTTCCATCTGAATACATCTTCATACAGTATTGTTGTTGAAGTGTATAATGATCTCCTGGTCCTGCTCATTTCACTCAGCATCAGTTCATGTAAGTCTCTCTAAGCTTCTCTGTATTCATCCTGCTGGTCATTTCTTACAGAACAATAATATTCCATAACATTCATATACCACAATTTACCCAACCATTCTCCAATTGATGGGCATCCATTCACAAAATCCTATATTCCTAACTCTATGAAACCATTCAGATGAAATCACTAATTTTAGTGTTGTCCATATTCTAATCCCTCAATAGGAGAAATAATTGCTTAAAAAAATCTTAGATTAGTTAAGAAGCTCAGTAACTCAGTAATATGTAAAACACTTTATAAACGTTAAGTGATATAATTAAATAATTCTGAGAAATGTGTAGAGTTGAAGAAAAGATTGTCTTATACTGAGGTTTGGAGTTTATTTGGGTTTTGGTGGGGTTTAGTACTTCTTTAAACCCACTTGCTGAGGTATAAGTAAGACCCACTTTATATAAAGTGAAGGGTGTCCAGGATAAATGTCACTTGATATGGAAATTTTAATTGCATGCATACACTTCTAAAATCTCTTAAATTACTGTTCTCTTCTAGGAAATCTAAGATCCTAAAAGTATCAATAAAAGTAATTATTGTTAATTATAGCTCAATAAATCCCTTTCTTGCATTTTCAAATATGCCTCATAAAATTACTTTGTTTATTGTTATTTCTAGCTATCTCTTGTAAGATTCATAGAATATAATTAGAGCTGGACAGAACCTATGTGATCCTTTATTCTTAAAGATTCTTAACTTTTTCTCAGACATGGAACTCTTCATAGCCTGATAAAGCCTAAAGACTCCTTTATAGTTCCTGCCAACATGATGAGTTCATTTAGGCCAAGTGCATGACAGCCAGTATTTCACAGGTGAAATGGTAAATAACATTTTCCCAATAAAAAGGCAACTGCATTGAATAATATGTTAAAAATAATAAACTAAAATGCATAGGATTGTAAAATAAATGAATTATATTGAAATATAGGTATCAAATTATTAAAAACAAAAAGCAAAAACTGGTTTACTAACCCATGTTAAGGAATGATTACCTACTCAAAAATTAATTTTGCAGAATTAAAAAATGATAAACATTTGAGGCTCCAACTTGTTAAGTGACATTTTTAATAACCCCAAGCAAAGCAATAGCAAGAGAGTGATAAAATATGGGTTTATATTTTTATTCCAATACATGAAATTAATTCTCATTTTGATTTAATATAGAAATTAACTTACTGAATTTCTTAATTCATATGTCTAAGATTGTTTTTAGCAATGATTTCTGATAATGACTTCAACAAGATGGGGGTTTTTTTGGAAGAAAAAGTATATAATTTTGAATGGAATAGTTACCTGGAATTAGGAATCACCTCCAGATGAAAAAAAGAAATGATCTCACTCTCTCCCAAATTATGACAACACCCAGAACATAGTGCCAACTCTAACTTCAGCAATATTCTATGACCAATCCTTTCACCTCTGACCATCACTTCTACTTCCTCTTCACCAGTAACCTTGAGTCATTTTGCTCTAATGGACTAACTTTTGGCTTATCTTCCCTGAGTTAAGATTCTACAATGCTCCCCAGGGCTCTCTGGCAACCCATCCCCTTTTTCCTCCTCTTCCAATTTTTCTTTTGATGTTTTCTCATCTTAGAATACAAATTCTGTGAAGTCTAGGACTATCTGGGTTACTTCTATTTTTTTTATGCAGTGCTTAGTACAATGCCCAGTATTTGGTAAGTGCTTAATAAATGCTTGTTATCAATCTACCTATCTATCTACTTTCCTTTCCTCTTTCTTTCCTCCTTTCTTTTTTTCTTTGCTCTCTCATTCCCTCTCTCTCTTGCTCTCTTCCTTTCTTCCTCTTCCCCTTCTCCTTTTTCTCCTTCTCTTCCTTTTCCTCCTTCTTCTTTTACTCACTCTTTCTTCTCTTATTTGTTTTTCCTGTCTCTTTATCATCTATCCCTAGGCCAATCAAGTGGTTTAGAGTCAATTCATTAAACAATGAACTAGAGACCAGAGAAAAAATGGATGAGTGTAGAACAATATAACTATGTATTGAAGAATAAATACACAAATTACTTATCTCTAGTAAATAAAAGTAATAATAATTAATAAAATATAATTAAAATAATAAAGAAAAAGAAAAGAAAAACAAAATAAAAGTACATAAATTACTTATTTCTAGGAAATAAAATAAAGGAATATTCAGGAAGCTTAGGTAGATAGAGAAAAAAATAAAGTTATTTACCTCCATTTTTTTCTGACAAGAGAAAGCTACTTTTCTCTGTAGATCTTGGCAGTTCTGTGTGAATTCATGATATCCACTTTATTCTTCTACTCTTCTTATCAACTCTCACTGTGTGAAATGGGAGATAAGTTTCGCTTAGGACCTTTATTATTGAATTTACCATGAAATTTTTATTTTTGTTTCACCTTCACATAAACATGAGCTCTATACATAGTAACAGCTTAATATGAATTTCCTACTCACTTATTTTTTCATTCTTTCATTTGTTTCACACATTTCTAGCAAGAAATTACTAACATTGTGCTACATTCTTCTGCTGAGTGAAAGAACTCCATAGAATTTTTAACGAATTTTTAATTTTTAGAGTTCCATTTTTTCCTTTTTATCATCTTCAATTCACACAGAATTCCATCAGAATGAATCTACCTCTGCCTTAGATCATCTTCTCCTATAGAGAAAATTTTCCAACTTATAGGAAGTGAAAAGATCACTGAACCTGAAATCAGAGCCAGGTCCAAGTTCTGGCCATGTCTCCTACTAGCTCCAAGTAATAATAGATAAAGTGCTGGACTGAAAGTCAAGAAAATCCAAATTCAAATCCTGTTTCTAACACTCACTAGCATTGTCAGTCTGGACAAATTATTTAACTTCCTTTCATCATGTTTTTAACTATACAATGAGGATGATATTATCACCTACTTCAAAGGGTTATTGTCAGGAACAAATGAGATAATATATGTAAGGTATTTTGTAAACTACAAAGCACTAAATAAATTTTAGCTATTAATATTAATATTGGTGATTAGTGATATTTTGTTAAATTGTGATTGTTTACTATATGATGTTGAATATATCACTTTGCTTCTTTGAGAGAAAGTTTATAGCATTCAGTTTTTTTTTTCGGTCATGTATGTAGCAAGGATACTGCCATAATTTAGCATTCTTTTCCAGCTCATTTTACAAATGGGGAAAGTGAGGCAAATAGAATGATAAGATTTGCTTAGAATCAATACAATACAACTAATATTGTCTGAGGCTGGATTTGCACTCAGAAAGATGAGTCTTCCTAAATCCAAGCCTGACATTCTATTAACTACACCACCTAACTGCCCTGTGGGAATCAGTTTACTGATATGGAAAGAGGAATACACCTTTAGAACAGTAAGGGACCTTAGAAGTCATTTACTCAACCTCTACTCTTTCTGGATTGTGAAACAGAGGATCAGAAGCTTGAAGGCTGAACTTTAGACTGTAGTACTCAAGTACTAAATTCAAGCAGTAACAGGAGCCACTAACTATATATTAAGATTCCTGTGTGTGTATATTGACTTGGAAATGTTAATATTATCTTTAATATTATTATTAGTTAATACCATTAATTAACATTATTACATTTTATTTCTATTTATTTTGTTAAATAAATCCCAATCACATTGTAACTTGGTTCAGGTTACAGTCTGGAGTGTCATGAGTATGATATGGCTTGCAGTCTGTATATTTAACACTTCTCTTTATGGAAAGGAGGGCTGATTTTAGAGCTAAAGAAGCTGTGATAATGAAAAAAATCAGCTTGAAACTAGAGGATGGAAGAATCATGATTCTATGAAAAGTACAGTGAATTTGAAATCAAAGGATCTGAGTTTCAATTCCAGCTCTGCTACTTATTAGCCATAAATCTTGATTCAAAATTTAATCTCTTAGGCTTCAATTTCCTCACTTCTAAAATGAGGGGCTTGGACTAGATGGTCTCTAAGGTGATATTTAGTTCTTAATCATTGGTCCTTCCATCTCTAGATGCTGTGATCCTATGGAATGTTTCGTGTTTTAGCAACTTGGACACATGACTCAATGTATGGTTCTAACAATATTTGTGTTCCACTTGCATAAACTAGCTCATTACATTTTCTTTTTTGGGGTCTGAAACTATACTTTGTAATTATTATATTAAAACTAAATTAAATTAAATTTAAATTCTCATTGGTAATAATCTAATTAAAATCCAAATTATATTTTTGGCATTGAGAATTTTCCTTTTTGAAAACAAATTCAGTTATCCTCTGTATATTGTTAAACAGGGAATACATATGCATGTGCATGTGTGTGTGTAACTTGGTCACAGTTGAAACCATAATTTCAATAGTGTAGGGAACCCTGATACTGAAAATTCTTTCAATAAAATAGATCAGTAACTGAATCGTAAATTATAGTTGCCTAGGGGGCACTTAGTGAATGATTCACCAATACAAAAAGCAGACTATTCCATTCTTAAATTGAAATGAATCCCTCCTTTTTGTAAATCTTATCCTTTGGTCCCAGATTTGCCCTCTAGGCTCCAGATTTATCTAACATTAGAGTTTTTTCTAAATAACAACAATACTAACAGTAACAATGAGGATGATGAGGATGAAGATTATGTGACCTGTCCAAAGTCACACTGCTAGAATATATCAGAAACAGAAGTTGAACCCAAGGCTTTCTAAAGCTGACCATTTATACATGTTACCACATTGACTCTTATGAATAAATAAAAAACAAATATTCAAAAAATCTGAAAATCCCACTACAGTACCATTGCTGTTCTTTGTGGATATTTTAAGAATATACAGAATGAATTGAGCAATTACTTAAGTCCAAAGGTCAAATAAGGTGTTATGTATGCACAGATCCTCATTTCTGAATATTTTAATATACTACATTGAGAATCAGTTGTAGCTCAATGTGTTCAAGATTTCTCTTTCCCTAACTCAAAATATATGAACCTGATCCATACATACTTCAGTTCTTACATACTTCAAATATCTATGATTTCATTCCTGTGAGCACTCTTTCCACCAATATGATGGCAAACCCACCTCAACATACCAGATGGCTCTACAAGAATTGCTGTGGCCAAATAATTCATTGCCTTATGCCAAAACTATCTCCAGATTTAACTAGGTTGTTCCTTGCATGGACAATACCATCTGCCACAAGATACCCTATGAAGCAGTAAATTTCCAATCTTTGGAAATATTCATTCAGAGGCTAGATAATAATTTTTTTGAGGATGCTATATAGAAAATGCATACTTTCAGTAATGGTAAGTTGCCTTTCAAGCTGAAATTTTATAATTAGCCTCCATTGTCATGTTCTAGCCTCAGAAATTTTGTCATGTCAGAAAATTTGGTGGGCAACATCAGAAACAATTAAGAAGCAAAGAGGGCACTGACATGGTACTAAGGAGTAGCACCAGTTGAAATAAATACTCATGCATAAAATTCACACAAATGTAGCAATAACTGGATAAAACCACAAACACTTAGCTTTTATACACAGAAGATTGAATCATAGATTTTAGTTCATTTCTAGGTGTTTCTTTCTTGTAGATCAGCATTTTTTTTCCTAGTTACTCTTTAGAGTTCCCAATTCAAATTATGTTGATTTATTTAATAAATATCTGCATATGAAATGCTTCATTTCAGAGTTCTATTTCATGATAGAAGGGCTGATATAAACCCCATGTTCCAGAGAAATTTGAATATCTCTTTAAGAAAATAGTTTTATAAGTTATTGGAATAGAATTTTTCTGGTACATACCTGGCTTGATGCAATGATGAAATAAAATCTGGTGCCTTTCAATGAATTAAAAGATTCACCTTAAGAGGTATCTAAGAGTCAAAAGAACTGGTTCTTGACTCTACCACTAATTATCTATGTGAACTTAACATACTCATTTGCCCTATTTGAGTCTATTTTCCAATAAGAAGCTTGGATCAGATGTTTGGTTCTCTTCCAGCTCTGATGTTCTGAGACTTTGGGGGATTTTCAATGTTAAGTTCTTAGGCATCAAATCATCTGAGATGCAAATCACATAATTGGAATTTGAGCTAGTCCACAACTTCCAATTCTAATTTTCGTGCAAAGAATTTGTAAAAGATCAGATATTGGGGGTAAAAAAATTTTAATCTTTTGTCTCTTTAAGTGATCCTTTTTAATCCCAACAGCAATTTAAAGTTTTGAAGTATGAATGTTCAGAAGTGAAGAAATATATAAGAATGCTTCAGGGAGTATATCCCCAACATCCAATTATGAGGAATTTAATAATAAATTTTAATTAATATAGAAATCCATGGATAAAAAAGTCAACCAGAAAACAACCTTTCCCTAAGAGAATTTAGAGAGTGACATTTCTTGCCAATGCATGAGTATTCCCAGCTCTTTTGAGTATTCCAATCTTTCTGGAAGAAGCTGATGGGTTCTAGGGATACAGAATGTATTGAAAGCATAAGACAATGAATGTTTAGAAAAAAAAGAATCTTGTATTTACCTCTGTAATATAGGAAAGGCTTTTTACTAATCTCATGAGAATATTGAAGTTCGAAATGATAAAATCTTAAGGTATAGATGGAAATATTTCGGTTTTTTCATTATTGAACATGTCAGAAATTTAGGAGATAATCTAAGCTAAGAGTCTCAAAAGGAGAATTCCAAAAGCACCTTTGTGGTATTTACTTTAGAAAGACCTAGATTCAAATTCTGTCTTTGTCCTTCACTAGCCATATAGCCAGGGACAAGTCACTTAACCTTAATAAACGAATGCCATAGAATCTATTTCGTTAAGTGGTTATCAGATTCTAATAAGAGAGTGAATCTAAACCTAACTCAAAAGCACAACATAATTGTCATATGCAAAAAAAAAAAAAAAAAAAAAAAAAAAAAAAAAAAAGAGCATGGACTGGTCACATTGTGTGAAGGGAAGAGACAGTCCATTTGTTTACTTCATTGGTATTCATGAAGTACCAATGGAATATATAAATTTTGGAAGACTTCCAGAACTTTAGGGAGGATGCCTTCTGTGACAAACTTTTGAAAGGCCAAGGAAGGCCATGAGTTGTGGAAAACAGCAATTACTTCAATGAGATGAAAGATCTATTTGATCAAAACCCTATTTTTTACTAAAGATATCACCATACATCTAGTCACTTGGGTTTGCAACCTTGAAGTAATATTTGTTCAGTTCAATTATGTATAACTCTTCATAACCCCATTTGGGTTTTCTCGGTAAAGATACCAGAGCAGCTTGCCATTTCCTTCTCTAGCTTATAGACACAGATGAAAAAACTAAGGTAAACAAAGTTAAATGATTTGTACTAGGGTCATACAACTAGTAAGTATATGAGGCCATATTTGTACTCAGGAACATTCATCTTCCTGACTCTAGGGCTCAGGCTCTATCCAGTGGGCCATGTAGCTTGATTCTTCCCTTTTTTTTTCACCTTTTCTTATTTAATCAATTATCTTATTGATTTTTATCTGCACAATATCATTTTAACTCTATCCTTTTTTAATGTATTTCTTTATTTTAAACTTAAATGCATTTTTAAAAAATAGTTTAAGACAGAAAAAACACAAAAAATTTCATATACTCAGTAGAACGTCAGGGAGGATTCAAAATATGTAACAAAAACTTTCAAATTCAAGAAATCATATAATAGTAGGAGACATTGTATTCATAACTGCATAACTGTATCTTTTGTTTCCTTTTAGATTTTCTTTTGTTCTCTGCTGTGCACATTTTCTATTACTCTTTTTTCCCTTTTCCTTCCCCCCACCTACCCTAAGTAGATTGCAGTTAAACAGGGATATATTTATGTACTATACTCACACACACACACACACACACACACACACACACACACACACTAATGTGTATCTAGATATATATACACATACATATCTTCACACAGTACATATGTGCACATGCATAAAAAGTCACATATAAATAGATATGTACATATATGTATATATACTTACACAAATATATATATATGTATGTATGAACACATACATATATATATAAATCTAAAACAATATTAATAGGGATGACACATAATATACATTTCTCTTTTGATTGAATCTTTTTTAAGTTTACTTTCTCTGATAGCAATGATTATTGCCCTTACTTTTTTCTAATAAATTCTACTGATCACTATTATTATGTTTGTATATATCTTTTATTTCCTATCCCTGATAACTCTTATACTTTATTTCTATCTGTTGACTTGCCTTGCTTGCCTCATTATTCCTCATGCTTCTTACCTTCTCCCCCAACCTTTCCCTCACTCTTCCCATTAATCTATACAGCTTCTTCCATTCCAATTAATGTACACATCCTTCTATACCCCACCTTATCCTATTCCCTCCACTCTTATCTCTTTATAAATTTTGGGGAGTACTATACACATACACACACACACACACACACACACACACACACACACACACACACTTCATTAATATAGCGTAATTACTATTTCTACCTTTTCCTTGGCAAATTTGGCTTAGAGTCAAATCATAATCAACTCTACCCCAATGTGTCTTTTGGATTACATAATTATTAATCCTTTCCACATACAAAACTTTTTTTTAATATTTTAATAGCTTTTTTTTATTTACCAGATATATGCATGGGTAATTTTACAACATTGACAATTGCCAGACCTTTTTCCCCAATTTTTCCCCTCCTTCTCTCCCCCCCCCCCATGGCAGGTCGACCAATATATGTTAAATATGTTAAAGTATATATGTATACATGTCCAAACAGTTGTTTTGCTGTACAAAAAGAATCGGACTTTGAAATAGTGTACAATTAGCCTGTGAAGGAAATCCAAAATGCAGGCAGACAAAATTAGAGGGATTGGGAATTTTAAGTAGTGGTTCATAATCGTCTCCCAGAGTTCTTTTGCTGGGTATACCTGGTTCAGTTCATTACTGCTCTATTGGAACTGATTTGTTTCATCTCATTGTTGAAAATAGCCATGTCCATCAGAATTGATCATCATATAGTATTGTTGTTGTAACGATCTCCTGGTCCTACTCATTTCACTCGGCATCAGTTCATGTAAGTCTCTCCAGGCCTTTCTGAAATCATCCTGTTGGTCATTTCTTACAGAACAATAATATTTCATGATATTCATATAAAACAATTTATTCAGCCATTCTCCAATTGATGGGCATTCACTCAGTTTCCAGTTTCTGGCCACCACAAAGAGGGCTGCCACAAACATTCTCACATACACAACTTTTTAACTTGTCCTTATTGAATCCCTTAAAATTAGTCTTTGATACTGGTTTTAAAGGCTAAATATTATGCTGATTATACACTTGAAGCAAAATTCTGAAATTTGAGAGTTTGTTTAATGCCAACTTTTTGATTTTATATTATACTTAATTTTGCTGAGCATAATATTTTTAGCCACACTCCTAGTTCTTTTGATTGTATTTCAGGACCTCTAGTCTTTTATTGCAGCTGCTGATAAATTTTGTGTAACTCTTATTGGAGCTTCCCACATATTTGAATTGTGTTTCTGGTTATTGTTGATGCTTGTAAAATGTAAAATGTAAAATCTCTTTGATATGGGGCTTTAAATTTTCCTTATAGAATCTCTAAGGTGATAAATGGATTTTTTTTCTATTTCTACTTTCCTCTATTATTCTATTACTTCAGGACAATTTTATTTCTTGTATTTTTCCATGATTCTGTTGTTTTTTTTTTTTTATACCTTTCAGGTAGTCCAATTATTCTTATGATTTCTCATCTTAACTTGTTCTCTAGACCTACTGTTTTTCTTATGTTTCACATTCTCTTTTATTTTTCCATTTTTTTTATATTTTGTTATATTATACATTAGTCTCTTATGACTTTGTTAGTTTCTCCTTGACTGATTCTCATTTTTATAGAGTAAATTACTTCTTTAAGACTCCTTTTTTACTTGGTTGACTTTCTTTTCATTGTCTTCTTGTTTTCTTGGGTTGTTCTTTTTTTTTAAAGTTTTCCCTCCATCTATCTCATTTGATTTTTAAAGTCTTTTTGAGTTCTTATTAAATTCTTTTTTGTTCAGGTAGCCACTTAACATTACTCTTTGGATAAGGGAGGATTTTTTAGTCTAATATCTACCTCTGAAGATTAATTCAAGTCTTTCCTTGCATTAGTAACATTTAGTGTTTGGGTTCTTTCTCCTTAGCCAGTTCATTTTTGTTTTCAAATACAAACTTAATAATTCAATCAGCCTAGTGTGAATGTGAGGAGGGATAGTGTCTCTGCCTTTAAGTTCCCATTCAGTTCTCCCCTTTGACCTCAACCCCAAACCAAGAACTCTACCATCCACCCACGAGTGCCCCACTGCCAGCATGGTCCTTGCCCCCACTATTTCGACACTTACCAAGTGTTCTGGTATATTCTCACCCAGGAATGTATTTCAGCAGCACAGAAGGGCCCTCTTTATCAGTAAAGGTGCCCTCAATCTTCCAAGACTAAGAGATCCAACTACCTCTGAAGCATAAATTTTGATGGTTTGGGCTCAACCTACCTCTGAATCCAGCTAGCTCCAAGGCTCCTTGTTGGCTGTTTCAGAGGAACTAATTTTTGAGATGTTTATACTTTACAACAGTTAAGCCTCCATCCTGCCACATATACATTCAATCACTCACAAAGTATTAAACAGAAAATGAATACATACAGAGATGGGAAACTTTCCATTGGAGACTTCCTTTCAGGTTGCTTTTAATCCATTAATCCACACTCTTTGGATGTGGTCATTCGATCATTTCTCTCTCCAACTAACTATTTATTGTATGAACTAATCCATTTCTTTTCAACTTATTTCCCAACATCTAAACCCTCCATTCTGGACTTTCTTCCCAACTTATCCAGTAGTCCTATGAGGACCTCTGTCCTGTCCCACTACAATAACTCTGAGCCACAAATTTGTTTGATTGTGGAGAGTTTGGAATTTTCTAACCTACTCCACATATTTCCACAATCCTCCTCTTACCCATATTTTACCTCAGATGGTTGTTGCTACCTTAGTTCAAACCATTACCACATATTACCTTTCTAATTAGTCTCTCTGCTTCAGGTCTCTATGATATACAGTTTATTCTTTGTGCAATCCTCAAAGTATAATATAGTCCCATTTAAAGCCCTCTGAAAACTCACTCCTGCTCATATTTTCATACTTATTTCATATTACTCCCATTTATATTCAATAAAATACGAATTGCTTCTGGAAACCAATATTGTATGTCTTCCTCCATGCCTTTGCAATAAGACATATTCTATAACTAAAAGCATCCTTTCTCATCTTTGGCTCCATTGTGTACCAATGATTAAATGACAATAAAATTCTGTCTCTCTCCTGGAATTACTTTACTGTATACATATTGCAAGTGCAGGATTACCTGTTCAATCTCTGAGTACAGATTTTGAATTCTCTGTACTTAGTGCAATTGCTTGGGTACTGAATACCAGTATGCTGAACTTGAAATTTATTTGAGAGCTGAAAAATTCTAACCCGTTGAAATTTTATTAAAAAATTCTGATGGTCTTCTCCAATGTGTCATCTGTCAACTCAAGGTCTGTCCAACTGGAAATGTACAAGTATGTCACATATACATTCAATCACTGACAAAGTATTGAATAGAAAATGACTACGTACAGAGATGGGAAACTTTCCACTGGAGACTTCCTTTCAGGTTGCTTTTAATCCATTTATCCACACTCTTTGGATGTGGTCATATGATCATTTCTCTCTACAACTAACTATTTATTGTATGAACCAATCCAATTCTTTTCAACTTATTTCCCAACATATTTTTGGAGATTTTGCCTGATGATTTGCTGGAATGAGTCCATAAGTCATACAATGGGTTATGTAAGAACAGAGTTGAAGCCAAGTTTCCCATGAGTATCTCCAACTTGAGACACTTTTTCATTTTATCTCTGTCTCTCTATAACAGAATTTAATGGGCAACCATATTCCATACCAGTATTCCTCTACTACCGTTATGAAAAAAAATAGGCACTTTTTTTTTTAGCTCTTCTCTATGACCATGCTTAATCATTAGGTGCAGTGTTCAATTTCAGGTTATTTTTTTCTGTATGTACTTTCCACTTACATTATGGTAATCCTAGTGTACATTGTTTTCCAGGTTATGCTTATTTAAATTTACATGAGTTCATAAAAGACTTCTCAAAATTTCATATACATATTTTCTTAGAGTACAACAATATTTTCTTAAATTCATGTAACAAAATTTATTTAGTTATTCCCAAACCAATTATTTTTTATCCATTCATTCCTACAGTACAACATTCTGCTCTGATCTTTCCATGATCACAAAGTTAGTAAATGGTCAAGTTTTTGTTTGAAACTAAAAGAGCAAAAGTCTAGGCCCATTGCCTTCGTACTATGAGAGGTTGTTTTTTACCTTTGGATACACTCCTTTCAAATATACATACCTTAAGAGAGAATATCAGCAATGACACTGGAGTTCGATTATTTGAGTTTTGAACAGTCCCAATTGAATCCATAAAAAGAATTTCTGTCAACTGGGATAAATTTGGTCAAGAGAAATGGGATTCTACAGGATGACAATTACACTAAATGATTGGGATAAATTGCAGACAAAAAAAACTATGCATTGGAGATGTTGAAAAATTGAGAGGCCAAAGTGTTATGGGCCAGAACTTGAAACAAGGTACTAAGTGGAATTGAGGAGACAATGGTTAAATCTAGTTTAGCAATGATTTAATCCTACAACAAATAATGGTTTCCTAGTGATATAATGATTGGTGTATACTTAATGTGGGGCATATAAGCAAGAAACTTTCAGGACCAGAAAGACAAGCTCCCTAGAAGCTCTTGGAGCCTCAGCCAGGATTCAATCGGGGACATTCAAAAGCCAGAGAAGGAAGGTGGGAGCTCAAGCTCTTAGAACCAAGACTACAGAAGGCTTCCAAGAAAGTTAGCTGAAGCTCCAGGAAAAGAGAAAAGACTTTGAAAGAGATAATAAAGGATTTGGATTTTAATACCTGGCCGCATTTGGGGTGATTACTGAACTGAAACTAACGCTGCCTCAAGAGACCCCAAGGAAATCTCAATAAGAGAAGATTACATTGTAGAGGAGAATAATACACCAAAGTATTCATAAATTAGAGTAGCAAGAAAACTGTGAATTAAGTGTTATCCATAAGAAAATTTCATGAGATAAAGACAGGATCAAGTGAAATTTAAAAGTAAAGAAAAAGGGGGCATCTAGGTGGCGCAGTGGATAGAGCACCAGCCTTGAAGTCAGGAGGACCTGAGTTCAAATCTGATCTCAGATGTTTAACACTTCCTAGCTGTGTGACCCTGGGCAAGTCACTTAACTCCAGCCTCAGAAAAAGAAAAAAGAAAAAAAAAGTAAAGAAAAAGTTGCTAAGTTATGATAGCAAATGAAAGTGGTATTGGGTAATTTAAGGAGGAAACATTCCAAGTCCTCTTGGTTTCACAGGGTGTGAGGTATTCTTAGAAATCAAACCAAAAGATGTGACACTTCATATGCAAGCCAGATTTTAGCTATCCCAAGAAGATGTAAGGAACATCAAAGGAAGAAAAATAGATTGATGATTTAAGCCATAGAACTGGAAGGGACCTTAGAAGACATTTTACTAGGGCACCTGATCAGTAAATATTGGGGCATGCTGCCTTTACCATTGATGCTTTCTTTTCCTCCTCCCTCATTCCATGCTTGATCCCATGTGAACTAAGGTTCTTGTCTCCAAATCAAGCAAATTTGGCAGAGTTGAATCTGGGAAAAGAAATGGACCAGTTGGCAACAATTTCCCATGACCTCAGGTAACGAGAGGAAATGTCATTGACTCCATCTTAAAACACCTCTCAAAGTGAATATGTTAATTGGGACAAAGTCCAGGAGCCCATGCAAAAACTTTGGTCCTAAAGTCAGTGAACATTACATAATACTTCCACTACCTAAGGATTACATTGACAAATAGTTTCTTTTCTGTCAGTTAGACTTCAATTACTGTAGAGCAGTAACTTCCCTTTAATTGGTTCTGTGGGACATTGTCCCTGAGGCATCACAATTTCAAGGTTCCCCTGTTTCTCTTTCTATAAACTTTAAATTTCCTCAGGGATTAGAAGTTTTCCTTAAAGCAAAGAGGGAATTAAATTACCTTTGATTCCAATAGATAACTGTTCTATTGGCAAAGCCATCTGTCAAATGCTTTTTTGATGGATCAAGTTTTCTTGGTGGTCTGTTAATATGAGTCCCATAGGCCTTACCTGTCTGAATACCTAATGGCTTTGAAGCATTTGAGACATTAACAGGAAGCTTTGGAAAGAAAACATTTTAAAGGAGGTTTTTTTAAAAATTTTTAATTTCTCAAATGTTATTTCTGCTGCCTCTACCACCCCACTGTTTGATTTCTAACAACCCAGACTAAATGAATCATTTGCAATTATATAAGGGGAAATGCCCTTTATAGGATCACAGGAAATAGGTTTTTAAAAAATAAAGATATCAAGCAGTCGCCTATAAATCCACACTTCTTAGAAGATCTCCTTATGCCACTGACTACTCTAGGACAACTTCAACTTAAAACTTCTTGGTCAGTCCTTCAGGCTCCTGCTTAAAGTTCACTTCATCATTTCATTCAATCATCAGTGAACTTAGAATCATAGAACCTTAATTCAAAATTCACATCTTCCATTTACTATTTATATGACCTTTAAGAAATCATTTAACCCCTCTGGACCTCAGGTTTTTAATCTGCAGAAGAAACATGTTGAACTAGATGTCTTGTAAAGTATCTTACAGCTTGATATCCATGATTCTGTATAATACTATCATTTTACATATGTGATTTGAGCATTTCTGATATTCTATAGCCCATCTAAAAGTAATGAGATTTCTTATAAATATAACCACATATCCTAAGACATTTTTGAACCCAGAAACATTTTGTTCTACTTTCATTTTACTTATACAGATTAATGGAATGAATATCATTATGAATCAGTAGAAACTAAGTATAATGAATATTGCAGGGTATATTCTCACCACTGATGGATATGAAAAATCCAGAATGGTAAGCTGCCTTCATATCATGGCAAGAACTGGTAGAAGGAAGTAAAACTCTAGTTTGGAGAAGGAAATCTTTAACAACAAGATTGTTGTTAATTAATTTGAAGAGTAGTCATGAGCAAAATAGTCAATAACTTTAATAACTTAGTGTTTGACAAACCCAAAGACTCCAGCTTTTGGGATAAGAATTCACTGTTTGACAAAAATTGCTGGGAAAATTGGAAACTAGTATGGCAGAAACTAGGCATTGACCCACACTTAACACCATACACCAAGATAAGGTCAAAATGGATTCATAACCTAGGCATAAAGAAGGAGATTATAAATAAATTAGAAGAACATAGGATAGTTTACTTCTCAGACCTGTGGAGGAGGAAGGAATTTATGACCAAAGAAGAACTAGAGATCATCATTGATCACAAAATAGAAAACTTTGATTATACCAAATTGAAAAGTTTTTGTATAAACAAAACTAATGCAGACAAGATTAGAAGGGAAGCAATAAACTGGGAAAACAGTTTTACAGTCAACAGTTCTGATAAAGGCCTCATTTCCAAAATTATATAGAGAATTGACTCTCATTTATAAGAAATTAAGCCATTCTCCAATTGATAAATGGTCAAAGGATATGAACAGACAATTTTCAGATGAAGAAATTGAAACTATTTCTAGCCATATGAAAAGATGCTCCAAGTCATTATTAATTAGAAAAATGCAAATTAAGACAACTCTGAGATAGCACTATACACCTGTCAGATTGGCTAGAATGATAAAGATAATGTGGAATGTTGGAAGGGATGTGGGAAAACTGGGACACTGATACATTGTTGGTGGAATTGTGAATATATCTAGCCATTCTAGAGAGCGATGCTATGCCCCGAAAGTTATCAAACTGTGCATACCCTTTGACCCAGCCGTGTTTTCACTGGACTTACATACCAAAAAGATCTTAAAGGAGCTAAAGGGACTCACATGTGCAAGAATGTTTGTGGTAGCCTTCTTTGTAGTGGCCAGAAACTAGAAACTGAGTGGATGCCCATCAATTGGAGAATGGCTGAATAAATTGTGGTATATGAATGTTATTGAATATTATTGTTTTGTAAAAATATGACCAGCAGAATGATTTCAGAAAGGCCTGTTGGGACTTACATGAATTGATGCTGAGTGAAATGAGCAAGACCAGGAGATCATTATATACTTCAACAACAATAATGTATGATGATCAATTCTGATGGATGTGGCCCTCTTCAAGAATGAGATGAACCAAATCAGTTCCAATAAAGCAGTAATGAATTGAACCAGCTACACCCAGCGAAAGAACTCTAGGAGATGACTATGAACCACTACATAGAATTCCTAATCCCTCTATTTTTGTCTGCCTGCATTTTTTATTTCCTTTACAGGCTAATTGTACACTATTTCAAAGTCTGATTCTTCTTGAGCAGCATATTTTCCATTCATCCTAAACAAAGAGGACCAATGACATGATATTGTTGGTCCAATGTATTCAGTTGTGGCTGATCAATCAAGTATAAGCTCAGGATATATAGATAGATAAATAGATATAGATATAGATATAGATTGTATTTAATATATACTTTAGCATATTTAACATGTATTGGTCTATCTTCCATCTGGGGAGAGATGGAGGGGAAGGAGGGGAAAATTGGAATAAAAGGTTTTGCAATTGTAATGCTGAAAAATTATCCATGCATATATCTTGTAAATAAAAAGCTATAATAAAAAAAGAGTAGTCATGAGAAGGGACATTGGTTTATTCTGATTGTCCTATGGGCTCAATGTAAATAAAAACTTCCCAATAATTAGACTTATCCCCTAAAAAGAGTAAAGGATTATTTTTGGATAATGAGTTCACCTTTATTGGAAGTCTTCAAGTGAAAATTGAATGACCACTTTTCAATATTGTTATGGGGATATAATACCATTTCTGAGCCATTGAGAACCTTGAAGATTTGGGATATCATGGTAGGGGGGGGGGGGAAGTCTTCATCTTCAGGTTTACAATATAACCAAAAAGTAGAGCATTTTTATCCCATTTTTATCTATGTCCATATAGATGATAAGGGTGATACATGCATTTCACAGCTAGTTCAGCATTTGGGAGACTCCAAAAGAAGATGGGAGAGGAAGAGATATTGGGGCAGCCTACCAAACCAAGCTCTGCAAAGCCATTATGCTTATTTCATTGTGGTATATCTTTGAAACCTGGACAGTCTACCAGTAACATGCCAGAAAACTAAATCACTTTGATGTGAATTATCTTGGGAAAATTCTGAAGATCATTTGGCAAGATAAGATACCAGACACCGAGGTCTTCTCTAAAGCTGACCTGTCATATTCAAACTTTACTATAGACAGTGTAACTCTGATGGGCTAGTCATGTAGCCTGAATATAAATGTACATTTACCTAAAAGACTATGTTACAGAAAACTCATATAAGAGAAGTATTAACAGAGAGATCAGCAAAAGAAAAATAAGAACATTCTTAAGACCTCTCTGAAACATTTTGTATCATTTTGAAGACGTGGGAGACACTGGCACAGGGCTGCTCAGTTTGACATGCCCACATCAAAGAAAGCACTGTGTTCTATAAGCAAAAAGAGTAGCAGTAGCACAAAAGAAGTAAATGTGAGATACACAAATCCCTAATGTTCAAACAATTTGTTTCCAACCTATGGCAGAGTCTCCTGAGCTTATATTTGACTGATCAGCCACAACTGAATACACTGGAACAACAATATCATGTCATTGGTCCTCTTTCTTTAGCATGAATGGAAAATAACAACATATACAAAGAATATCTCTAATTGACTCTGAAAGGGCTTTCAAATAGAGGTCCTGGTTAAATAAAAAGGCAAAACTAATTGGTAATATTAGTAATTACCATGGGTAATAATTTCTATGCAAATGTTTTTGTGTTACTTTCTCTAGATTTATTTTCAATCAAATAGGTTAAATAGAGAGGGGTTTCCACAATTTTGTTTCCTTTACTAATTTATCTAATAATAATACTGTGTAAGTAAGCTTGATTACAACCCTAAGAACAATGAGAAAGGAAAACAACATTGCTGCTAACAACACAAGCTAGCTAGCACATGTTTTGTTTGTTTCAGGGTTTATTTGGGGGAGGGATGGGGTTTGTCATTCCAGAATAAATTCATATTCTTTCCTTACAAAAACATTAAGTTACTTGTAAGAGACAAGACCAGATATATTCCATACAGGGATTTCAGCAAATCATTTGGTAAAATCTCAATAAGTATTTTAGGGAATGAAATGGAAATAAATAGGTTTGTTGGTACAATAATTAGATGGAAAGAAATAATTTACTGACTACATTCAAAGAGTATAGACTAATGGATAAATAGCAGCCTGAAGGGAAATCCCTGGTGAAGGGATAAATAGCTCTGTACTTGTTCCTACTCTATTCACTACTTTTCCAGTGATTGAAAAAAAGGCATTGCATGTAACACACTTGCACATTAACAATCATACTAATCTGAAGATGATGTTAATATATTGGATCAGGCCATCAAAATTTTTTTTTATTTCAACAGGTCAGAATTTTTGAATTCCCAAATGAATTTCAAATTCAGCATGCTTCCATTATTTACTCTAGGAACTGCACTGGATCCTGACAATTCAAAAAACTAAGATTTGTCCTCTTGGAATGAACAATTACCTGAATAGAATTTTACTGAAATAAATCTTTCACATAATTGATATGCTTACCCCATTCCATGATCCAAATTACAACACATTCAATCCTACATATCTTGCATGGCTTTTGCCCTTGGTCTTTTCCCTTAAGTTTGTTACAAAAGCAGTCCCTCGCAAGTGCTAGAAATTCACTCACATAATACATTGGTATTTTAAG
Organism: Sminthopsis crassicaudata; assembly: GCF_048593235.1. NCBI lineage: Eukaryota > Metazoa > Chordata > Mammalia > Dasyuromorphia > Dasyuridae > Sminthopsis > Sminthopsis crassicaudata. The sequence continues at coordinate 403,587,767 of NC_133617.1, forward strand.
ATTACCAATGGAGTATACAAATGGACCAAAAGTTGTTCCTTCCTGTGGGGAATAAAGCAAGATAAGATGAAGAACTTACAAGAATATGTGAATTCTTTTTCTCTATTTTATTTTCATTATTTCTGTGTTTCCCCTATGACCTGTATAATATGTGCAGGCCCATATTTACTTGAGCCTTGACCAGCTATAATCATATTTACTTGAGCTGAAATGATGACATTTATCACTATTCAATGTTATCAATATTTAGACTATTAGTTGAATGCTGTTAGCTTAGTAATCTAAATTTTGAAAGTCTGTTGGCACCCATGTCTAACATTCAATTAAGGGGAGAGAGCACCTATTTTTCAATGCTCCCCAACTTAGCAACAACCAATTAGATGCCTCCCCCTCCCCTTCTCAATTCTCTCTTACTTGTGATGTATAAAACTATGTATCTTTACTACTTCTTTAGCCCTCCTACTGTGAGCTTTCTCTTTCTTATCTCGCAATGGGACAGCTCTTACTCTGGAGGTTTTCAATAAATAACTCTTCTGCCTTCTACTGAGTGATCTCTGAGTAGTCATTTTTGGTAAGGGTCTTCTACATCTTTCACAGATGGGAACTCGTCTGGGATGGGGTCTTTGGGGTATGCACGCCGAACAGGGACAGGTGCCCAAGGAGGAGTTTTCTCCATGGTCTCTGACTCTGGGTGAGCAGCCTCCCTTCCCTCTTAGACAACGACCCGAGGCAGGGATGCTCAGTGGAATGCAGAATTGAAAATTGAAGGAAGTAGAGTCCTGATAGCCAGCAGGCAGTCTAAAAAGAAACACTTGGACTGGGTCCAAGGTGGTATAGAAGCAGTCCAACAATTTGTATCAGGACATTAGCTATGGAATTCAAGACTGAAATGAACTTCCCAGATATAAAAGGGAAGAAAACTGGGAGGATGTATTTCCCAGGACTATTTGGATATATCAAACTTAAATCTGCATGTAAAAGGTGAAAATAGTTTTGCATTTGTCTCTGTGTGTATATCTGCTTTGCATTGCTTTTGTTCTGTGTTAAAAGTTAGCAAGCTCATAAGAGATAAGAATTCAGAGTAACTCAGAATGTATTGGTAATTTGGGAACTAGTTTTGGCTTCTCAAGAAAAAAAAATATGTTTTTCTCTTTCTCTCCTTCTGCCTCTGGAAGCATCTTTGCAGAAATAGAGTAAGAGAAGTAAATATCTGAGCATAGGGGTCTCTGACTTGTTGAACTTGTGGGAAACCTAGGCATATTTCTAAAAAAAATTGTGCCAGTAGAAGAAAGAAAATCATTATTAGCAAGTTTGCTTTCATGGAAACAGAGAACAGAAAGTTTAAGAAGGCTAAACTGGATAATTGTTTGTCTGCAACATTCGATTAAGAATTTTGGGAACTTACTATATTTTAAAGAGGTACTATAATTTTGAAATTGAAATACTTTTACTGTTGCCTTGCACATGTTAGATTTATTAAGAGGATAAAATTCTTAAGAATTGAATATTGTGGCCTTTACAACTGAAAAGAAAAACTTTTCTTTTTTTATTATTTTGTTGGACTTCAAATTGAAATATAGATTATTAAACAAAATGCCAGTAGCTTACCTTGGGGGGGAGGTCGTGTTTGTATCTCCCTACTTACATGGTATGTTGCTTTCTAGAAATATTGGGTAATTTGTAAACTATATTATAAGTTTTATGAAATTTGGTTCAAAAATTAATTGTGAATATTGAAGTTTAAGGGTTTTTTAAAGGTAATTTAAAGACAAGGGGAAAAAGAGATTGATTTACAAAAGCAATTAATAATTTAAATGCAGCATCTAGTCAGAAGGGTTGCAGAGAGATAGGACAGGAGAATGAAGGTGATTTAAGAAGGATTGATTAGTAGAAGCAAATGATTTCCAGAAGAAATCAGGGGGGAAAAGAAAGAACTGGTTGGAAAGGGTAGTCACAGAGAGATGGCTTTGAGACAGGATGTGTTTTTTGTTTGTTTGTTTGTTTGTTTGTTTGTTTGTTTTAGGGGGAGAGCATTGGAGCAGCAGTGGAAATCTGCAGCTGCTTTTGGCTGAAGAAAACAAACTATGTTTAAAGGGACAGGCTGCTCTTATAAGATGTTAATTGATTGAATATTTGTTTCTTTAGATACATAATGGTTATGAATATTAAAGAATATGATCAGAAATGTGATTTATAGTTTGAAAGGGTTATTTCAAAAAGTTTAATTGATGTTTTCAAGAACGTTTCAGATTCTTTTATATGAAAATAAGAAGTTTTAATTAACTGTATTGATGCCAATTATCTGAAACAGGACTCCAAGAATAATAGTTTTTGCCTTTGTCCTTTTGAAAATGTTTTTGTTGTGAACAATATGTAGTGTGGGATTTTTCTGTGTATTGGGTATTTTAAAAGCAAAATGATTGGTATAATATTCAACTTATTCAAGATTCAACATCTACTTGGATATGTAAGAATTGTGTGAATTTTCTGGGATAAATTTCTTACTGTTACTGATATAAGGTCATGGTAAATAAGTGTTTGGGATTTATCTGAAACTTTAAAGATAAAATTCTTTGGTCTTGAAATTAATGTTATTTGAGAGTTTTAAAATTCCACTCTCTGATGTGCTGAAGGCTGAGTTTTAACTGCTTATATTATGTTATAGTTATGTTCTTGAATTTTTTTTCTTCCTGTGACTGATTTCTATGATTAGAACAATAGTTAATAAGAACTGTTAATACAATTCAAATATGTCATACCTTGCTGTTTCCAATCTGATTATATGTAATCATTATATCCTAAATACTTAGGCCAATAAGTATTTAGCCTGGACATCTGTCTATTACTGGATATTTGTGTTTTGTTTTTAAAAGATTTCTAAATTATAAGAGGACAATTAACAATGGTTTGTGAGATCTAATTGCTGTTTTATTTATTGGGAATATAGCTGACAACCATTTGCCTGTCTTGCCAAGCAAACTTGGTTGCTGGCTCATCACATTTGGCAGCAGTCTGGTAAATCAAGTCTTTCTATCTCAGACTGTTCTAACCTAGTTAGATTTGGTTTTTGTTGTTCTAGATTTTGGTCAAATTACAGATTTCTGAGACATGGATCTGCCCATCTGAAGCTTAGATTAATACCACACCCACATACCTGAATGGATTGAGAGCCTTCGCCCATTTCTCAGCAGCTAAGATTGAGACCATCACCCATGCTCCTGATATAATCTGGATTGATATGGGGGAAGTGGGAAAGCAGTTGATGAATTATTGTTAAAATTACAACTGTATTACTGTGTGTTTAAGATTTGGGATGGAAATTGTTAAAATTGGTAACTGTTGCTGTTAAGGAATTTATATGTTTATAATATCTATGTTCACTTCAGAATGTGTAATTGTTTGAGGGATTTTTCTTTTAGGAAACTCCTCCTGTACTAGTCTGTTATGTATAGAAACTTTAATTTACTCTTGTGAATTATGTATATATGGGATGGTTATTTAACTATTTTCTTTGTTTTTGGATAATTCCTTTCCATGAGGAAAAAAAGGAGAGGAAGAGATAGGGAACTAGGGAAACTGGTAGATTTTTCTCAAAATACATTAAAAGAGTGGGAATCCTTAGTTTGAAGTCCTTAAGCAGTCCTTTTTGTTTTTACTATGTTTTAGCTTTGAAACCCCTTATTTTGTGGAATTGCCCTGGCAGACTCAGTTTTGGGGACTATTTTGTTTTTATAAAATCTCTAAGATATAGACACCTGTCTTGGGATTGGCAGTCTCCAGCTCTGTAACCCTAGTTTCTTAATTGGTATCTCAGCATTTTCAATAACATTGCAGTTTTGAGATCAAGCTTTTAAAGTTCAGGGTTTGCCTGCCTTCATGGTCTAATTGTGCATGCTCTGATAGCTCTGCTCAGAAATCTGTATTCTAGTAGCAGCCTTGTCTGTCCCTCTGGGTGGGGGCAAGTGAAGCTACTCCAAGTCTTACCCTTCTCCCCTGGAGTGGGTGCCCCTCTGAATGGGCAGCATGACTGTCTTGAGCCTTGCTAATCCCTATTTAAGCAGAAGCTGAGTTAAGTGCACAAATGACTGCAGAACACTTAACACAGTGAACTGTCCATCTCAAACTGGATTCTCTGGCTGAGATGAGGGTCTTTTGTACTGCTGATAACTCTGGGGTTGTCAGGAAGAGACTTGCCCTTGCCATAAGTTCTTCCATTTTCTAGTTTTATTTTTTATTTATTTTGCTTCACATTGGCTTGGCCAAAATTATGGTGCTGAGACCTCCCAGGGTAGGTAATTCAATAATTCAAATCTTTAGAAGAAGAGTGTGTAATGTTGTGCCTCAGTTTCCCTAGATTGTCATCTTTGTTACTCTATCTTTGTATTTTTATGTCTGCCAAATGCCAATCTGTTCTGTGATAATTGTTTCTAAGACAGTTGGTGGAAGCAATTTTTATGGTATGAACTTATTGCAATCAGTGGTATTGTCCTGTTGCCACTATGTCTACCCTGTATTACATTAGTAACTAGAATAGTTCAGCGGTCCCTATCACAATATTAAAAAGATGCAATTAAAATGATGATGCTTCAGAGAAAAGGCTGGAATATATTAGAGAAGGATGATCTTGATGGTGAACTTTATAAGCAACATATAGATATGTTAACTGATTTTGAGTAGTGTATAAGTTCTTCATAGAAAAATGATAAAAATCATTTACATATTACAAAGGGGGAGTTGTGGAGAATAGAGTGAGATAAGGTGAAGAACTTACAAGAATGTGTGAATTCTTTTTCTGTTTTATTTTCATTATTTCTGTGTTTCCCCTATGACTTATATAATATGTGCAGGCCCATATTTACTTAAGCCTTGGCCAGCTATAATCATATTTACTTGAGCTGAAATGATGACATTTATCACTATTCAATGTTATCAATATTTAGACTATTAGTTGAATGCTGTCAGCTTAGTAATCTAAATTTTGAAGACTCATCCTCCTGAGGTTTTCAATAAACAACTTTTCTGCCTTCTACTGAGTGATCTCTGAGTAGTCATTTTTGGTAAGGGTCTTCTACATCCCTCACATTCCCATCATACAATATGACCAGTCCATACTCTTTTTTGCAGAGAATTATATAGTAATTTTGTTTGCTTAAGATTCAGTCTCTTCTTAAATCTGATAACAACTCTAGCAAATGAGTACACCTAATATTCTTTATTGAGGTTCAGTGACATGTCCATTGCTATATAGCTAATGAAGGACAAAGATGGGATTTAAATCTATGTCTTTAAAGTAAACCCAATACTCACCATTGCACCACACAACCTCTCTTAGAATTTCCCTTTTAAGACTTTTAGCTTAGATTAGGTTCTAAATTTCTGACACATTCAACAATGAAAAAAACCTAAAAATTTCCACTTCCACTTTAAGATATTGTGTGGTATGTCAAATCCAATTTACAAATACTCATAGATATCTCAAATGAAGAATAGAAGTGTTTATTTTACTGTCTTGCAAGAAGTAAACATCTTTCCACTGGAGCTTCACCAGTTTAATTTCCACAGAGATTGAAGTGAGTTATATAATTATGACCACAAGAATCCATGACACCCCTCTTCCCCTTATTGATCAATTCTCACTTCCCTGCTTAGTGGCACAAATTTGCCAAATTCCAGTCAGGCCCATATGATCAGTTTTACTGTTTTCAGGTATGTTTTCCTAAGCTTATGGATTTATGGTGGTCAGTTTCACAAGGTTTACAACTGTTGACTTGAGCCAGTATGAGCACCCTATTACATTTTCCCCAAATTCCCCAGATAAACTGAATCTAAATTATAAAATCAATCTACATTAGTTAATAATTTTATAAGAAACCATATAATCTTCCACAAAAAGAAGATTTGTTTAGAGGTAAATAGTCCATTAAACTAGGATAACCAAGGAGACTTAGTTTACCTTTGGCTTCCTCAGTCAACAAATAAAGTTTAGCCAGTTTGTAGACCTCTCAGAATATCTCCAGGTAATTAAATAGTTAGATTCTTCTCTAAGCAGGTAAGTAAAGATCTAGGAGATCACCTACTAGATATTTCTACTAGAAGATCAAGACTTTTGTTCTCCTTCCCAGAGCTATAATGATTAACAGATCTTTAAAAATAGCTCTGGAATTATCAAGTGACTATTCTGAGAAGTCCTCAGTTTCCCTTTACATTAAATATCATCAACACAAAATTCAATTTTCCTGAGGGATAAAATAAAGGCCTTTCCTATATTCCATTCCAAAATATGTGATTTTTATAAATATCCATTATCTCATGCTTTCAACACTTTCTATGTCCCTAAGATTCATCTGATTCTTTCAGAGAAGGTTGGGAGAAAACTCTCAGAAGAACTGAGAATACTTATGCACGAAATGTCCCTTCCTATAATCTCTGAGGGAAGAATTTTTGGTGACTGATTTATTTTTTGGCCCATGGAATTTTATATTCTTTAAAATATATTATTCAGTTCCACATAATTGAATGTGGGGGATATGATCCTGTAAGCATTCTAGTATATTTCTTCACTTCTGAACATTCATACTTCAAAACTTTAAATTGCTGCTGAGATATAAACAGGATCTCTTAAAGAGAAAAGAGATTTCAATCTTCTGGCCCTAGTGCCTGATCTTTTAGAAATTCTCTTTGCACACAAATTAGAATAGGAGGTTGTGAATCAATTCAAATTCCCATCATGTGGTTTGCATCTGAGATGATTTGATTCCTAAGAATTTAGCTTTGGAAGTTCCTAAAACTATCAGAACATCAGAGCTGGAAGAGAATCAAATATCTGACCAAATCTCTTATTGGAAAAGAGTCTCAAATAGGGCAAATGAGTATATCAATAAAAGCAAGAGTTGGTTTTATGAAAAAGCCAATAAAATAGATAAACCTTTGGTAAATCTAATCAGAAAAAAGGAAAGAGGAAAATCAAATTTTTGTTAGTCTTAAAAATGAAAAGGGGGATCTTTCTACCAATGAAGAGGAAATTAGAGAAATAATAAAGAGTTACTATGCCCAACTTTATGCCAATAAATTTGATAACTTAAGTGAAAGGGATGACTACCTCCAAAAATATAGGCTTCCTAGATTAACAGAGGAGGTCAACTGCTTAAATAGCCCCATTTCAGAAAAAAGAAATAGAACAAGCTATTAATCAACTCCCCAGGAAAAAATCCTGGATTTACAAGTGAATTTTACCAAACATTTAAAGAATAATTAGCTCCAATGTTATATAAACTATTTGAAAAAATAGGGATTGAAGGAGTCCTACCAAATTCCTTCTATGACACAGACATGGTACTGATACCTAAACCAGGTAGATTGAAAATGGAGAAAGAAAACTATAGATCAATCTCCTTAATGAATATTGATGCTAAAATCTTAAATAAGATATTAGCAAAAAGACTTCAGAAAATCATCCCCAGGATAATACACTATGATCAAGTAGGATTTATACCAGGAATGCAGTGGTGGTTTAATATTAGGAAAACTATTAGTATCATTTACCATATTAATAATCAAATTAATAAAAACCATATGATCATCTCGATAGATGCAGAAAAAGCATTTGATAAAATCCAACATCCATTCCTATTAAAAATCCTTGAGAGTATAGGAATAAATGGACTATTCCTTAAAATAGTCAGGAGCATATATTTAAGACTGTCAGTAAGCATAATATGTAATGGAGATAAACTGGAACCTTCCCCAGTAAGATCAGGAGTGAAACAAGGTTGCCCACTATCGCCACTACTATTCAATATTGTATTAGAAATGCTATCCTCGGCAATAAGAGTCAAGAAAGAGATTAAAGGAATAAGCATAGGTAATGAGGAAATCAAACTGTCACTCTTTGCAGATGATATGATGGTATACTTAGAGAACCCCAGAGATTCTAATAAAAAGTTATTAGGAATAATTCACAACTTTAGCAAAATTGCTAGATACAAAATAAACATAAATCCTCAGCATTTTAATACATCACCAACAAAATGCAATAGCAAGAGATACAAAGAGAAATTAAATTTAAAACAAATGTCAAGAGTATAAAATATTTGAGAATCCATCTACCAAAGAAAAGTCAGGAATTATATGAGCAAAATTACACACACTTGCCACAAAAATAAAGTCAGATTTAAATAATTGGAAAGACATTCAGTGCTCTTGGATAGGCCGAGCGAATATAATAAAGATGACAATACGCCCCAAACTAATCTATTTATTTAGTGCTATACCAATCAGACTCCCAAGAAACTATTTTAATGACCTAGAAAAAATAACAACAAAATTCATATGAAAGAATAAAAGGTCGAGAATTTCAAGGGAACTAATGAAAAAAAAAAAAAAGTCAGATGAAGGTGGTCTAGCAGTACCTGATCTAAAGCTATATTATAAAGCAGCAGTCACCAAATCCATTTGGTATTGGTTAAGAAATAGACCAGTCGATCAGTGTAACAGATTAGGTACAAAGGACAAAAAAGGGTACAACTATAGCAATCTAGTGTTTGACAAACCCAAAGATACCAAAATTAGGGATAAAAATTCATTATTTGAAAAAAACTGTTGGGAAAACTGGAAATTAGTATGGCAGAAATTAGATATGGATCCACACTTAACACCATATACCAAGATAAGATCAAAATGGGTCCATGATTTAGGCATAAAGAATGAGATCATAAATAGATTAGAGGAACAGAGAATAGTCTACCTGTGGAGGAGGAAGGAATTTATGACCAGAGGAGAACTAGAGATCATTATTGATCACAAAATAGAAGATTTTGATTACATCAAACTAAAAAGTTTCTCTACAAACAAAACTAATGCAAACAAGATTTAAAAGGGAAGTAACAAATTGGGAAAATATTTTTACAGTTAAAGGTTCTGATAAAGGCCTCATTCCCAAAATATATAGAGAACTGACCCTAATTTATAAGAAATCAAACCATTCTCCAATTGATAAATGGTCAAAGGATATGAACAGACAATTCTCAGATGATGAAATTGAAACTATTTCCACTCATATGAAAGAGTGTTCCAAATCACTACTGATCAGAGAAATGCAAATTGAGACAGCTCTGAGATATCACTACACACCTGTCAGATTGGCTAAGATGACAGAAACAAATAATGATGAATGTTGGAGGGGATTGGGAAAACTGGTACACTAATGCATTGTTGGTGGAGTTGTGAAAGAATCTGGCCATTCTGGAGAGCAATTTGGAACTATGCCTAAAAAAGTTATCAAACTGTGCATACCCTTTGATCCAGCAGTGCTACTACTGGGATTATATCCCAAAGAAATACTAAAGAAGGGAAAGGGACCTGTATGTTCCAAAATGTTTGTGGCAGCTCTTTTTGTAGTGGCTAGAAACTGGAAGATGAATGGATGTCCGTCAATTGGAGAATGGTTGGGTAAACTATGGTATATGAATGTTATGGAATATTATTGATTTTTAAGAAATGACCAGCAGGAGGAATACAGAGAGGCTTGGAGAGACTTACATCAACTGATGCTGAGTGAAATGAATAGAACCAGAAGATCACTATACACTTCAACAACAATACTGTATGAGGATGTATTCTGATGGAAGTGGAAATCTTCAACATAAAGAAGATCCAACTCACTTCCAGTTGATCAATGATGGACAGAAATAACTACACCCAGAGAAGGAACACTGGGAAGCGAATGTAAATTGTTAGCACTACTGTCTATCTACCCAGATTACTTATACCTTCGGAATCTAATACTTAACGTGCAACAAGAAAATGGGATTTATACACATATATTGTATCTAGGTTATATTGTAACACATGTAAAATGTATGAGATTGCCTGTCATCTACAGGAGGGAGTAGAGGGAGGGGGAAATTTGGAAAAATGAATACAAGTGATAATGTTATTAAAAAATTACTCATGCATATGTACTATCAAAAAATGTTTTATAATTATAAAATTAATTTTAAAAAAAGATAATCTACTCTGGAATGGTTCTTGATCTTATACATCGCAATGAATTCCCATATTCACACACATATAATTTCATTTTGCTTAATATATCTTGACAGAGATGTTCCTACTGAGACCTATGGAATAAAAACCTCTATTCTCTCTTTGCCTCAGAATCCTGGAGACTGAAAGAGAACTTCAAAAATGAATGAGATCAATCAAATCACTGTGAAAGAATTCATCCTCCTTGGCCTTTCTGGACACCCAAAGCTGGAGACTACTTTGTCCTGATCCTGTGGATGTACCTAGTAATATTGCTTGGAAATGGAGTCTTCATCACAGCAACTATCTTTGATTCCCACCTACTTCCCACCCATGTACCTTTTTCTTGGTAATCTCTCTTTCCTGGATATTTGTTACACAACTTCCTCTGTACCTCTAATTCTAGACAGTTTTCTCACTCCAAGAAAAAGTATTTCTTTTTCAAGCTGTGCAATACAAATGTCTCTGTCTTTTGCCATGGGAGCAACTGAGTGTATACTCCTTAGCATGATGGCATTTGACCGCTATGTGGCCATCTGCAATCCCTTGAGGTACCCTGTCATCATGAGTAAGACTGCATATGTGTCAATGGCAGTTTGTTCTTGGACAGCAGGTACTGCTAATTCCATACTACATACATCTCTTACAGTCCAGTTACCATTTTGTGGTGCTAATGTCATTGACCATTTTGTCTGTGAGATTCTGGCTGTTCTGAAATTGGCCTGTGGAGATATTACTATTAATGTGCTTACTATGATGGGATCAAACCTCATTTTTCTAGTTTTTCCTCTGATATCAATTTCCATCACTTATATTTTCATCTTTGCCACCATTCTGAGAATCCCTTCAGCAGAGGGGAAAAGTAAAGCCTTTTCTACTTGCTCAGTCCACCTGACTGTGGTGATCTTTTTCTATGGGACCACCTTCTTTATGTATGCAAAACCCAAAGCCAAAGACTCAGTTAATGCAGATAAAGAAGATATTACAGACAAACTCATTTCCCTGTTCTATGGGGTGGTAACACCCATGCTCAATCCCATCATTTATAGCCTGAGGAACAAAGATGTAAAGGCAGCTGTAAAGACTATGTTGGGTCAAAAATGCTTTACTTAGAATATCTGAAATATAATTTGTTCACTAATGACTTGCCTCTGAGTAGACACATTTGTTGAACGTTTTTTGATTTTATGAAATATCACCCAAATACTCTTTTCTTCACCACTATGTCTTTCCCCCTAGAAATCAGAGTCACATAACAAAGAGTATTTTCAGAGGTAAAAAAAAAAAAAAAAAAGGAGAAGAGAAAAATAATTAACAAAAATCATCAACACACTTTAAAAATATCTGAAAATATGCAATGATCTACATTCATGTATCTTCTAGTTCTGCCATCTCTCAGTGGGAAACTGTCTGCTTTTATCTCCTCTTTGAATACATGTCTGTTCTTTGTAATATTACTAATATTCACTTTGAAGGGTTTTTTTTTTTTTTTTTAGCACAAATGAACTTTATTCTTTGTTAAAGGCTTATTCTGGATCTCATGAGATAATTATGTGATTTCAAATGTTTCTGCTTGATTTCCTAATGCTGAACCATCCTGGCCATCCTGATATAATCCTACTTGATTATTAATGATTGGTTTCTTGAATAAATTGTGGGTCTATTTGACAGGATTTTATCTAAAATCTTTAAATCTGTGTCCATTAATGTTACTGGTATATAATTCTGCTTCTTTGTTCTATTATTCTCTGTTGTCTCAAGCACAAAATATAGTTTTCTCAAATAGTTTGATATAGTATTCTCAAATTTAGAAAAAAATATATTTAAATAATATTAGTGTTAATTTTTCTTTAAAACTTTCATAGAATTCTCTTGTAGTTCCAGCAGGGACAGGAAATCTCTACCCCACCCCATAAACATAATCATACACACACACACACACACACACACACACACACACACACACACACACACACACACACCACACTTTGGAAATTTCCTTTATTTAACATCTCTAGTTAATCTCCTGGGAGGTTTATTTTATAGTTTTTGATGTAATCCTCTTATTTTTTCTATATTCTCAGTTTTGTTAGCATATACCTCTGTAAAGTAAGGTTTTATATTGAAGCTTTTTATTTTCAAAACATAAACAAAAATAATTTTTCAACATTGACCTTTGAAAAACCTTGTGTTTCAATTAACTCCCCTCTCTCCCTGCTCCCTCCACTAGATAGCAAGTAATTCTAATATACATTAAACATGGTAAAAATGTATGTAAATCCAATATAGGCATGACATATTTCTACAATTATATTGCTGCACAAGAAAAATCAAATCAAACCAGAAAGAAAATGAGTAAGAAAATAATTCCAGCAAACAAACAACAAAAGAAGTGAAAATGTGATCCACACTCAGCTCCCCACAATCCTCTCTCTCTGGGTGAAGATGGCTTTCTTCATCACAAGTTCTTTTGGAACTGGCCTGAATCATCTCATTGTTGTTGAAGAGCCTTGTATAATGATCTCCTGATTCTGCTCGTTTCACTTAGCATGAGTTCATGTAAGTCTCTCCAGGACTCTCTAAAAATCCTCCTGCTGAATATTTCTTATAGAAAAATAATATTCCATAAACAATTATATACCATAACTTATTCAGCAACTGATAGGCTTCCACTCTTAAAGTAGGTTCCTCATTCAGGGGAAGAACTATAGAGACTGAATATGGATTTAAGCTTAGTATTTTCACCTTTCTGTTTTATTTTATTTCTTTGCTTTCTTATTTTTCATAGTTTTTCTCCCCCTTTTCAACAGATTTTTCTAGAATATGACACAAAAGGTATTAAGTTAAAATAATTAATTATTATGTTAATGATAATTAAACAAAATAAAAATTAGTGACAGAATGGATTTAAAAACTCTAAAGTTTGTTATTTTCAGAAAAACACAACCTAAAAGCAAAGACATACAAAGAATAATTACAGTTATAAACAAAATTTTCTAATGTGTCAGTTGAAACCAAAAAAATAAAAATTTCAATCATGCTATCAGTGAAGAAAATGTAATAGGATTAACTAAGAAAATCACATTATTCTAAAAGGAACAGTAGGAAATAAATTAATATCAATAATTTGAACATTTTGAATTTGAATTTCTGAAATATTAGTTAAATTGCAGGGAGACATAAATACTAGCACAAAAAGAGAAGATTTTAATATCTGTCTCAGATTTGGACAAATATAACAAAACAAAATTTAAAAATAGAATAAAAAAATTACTTGAGGAAGTAGACTCAAAAACATTTGATGGCATCTCATAAAAGAATTGTGCATTTCACTAAGCGGAACTCTTACAAAAGACCTATAAAATAGAGCATATAAAATTTTGAACATTTCCCATCATTTGCCCTGAGTCTCTTAACAAATATTCCAAATCTTGTAATTCAATGCAGGTGTTCCTGGTTTCATTCCATTTCTCTATAACACAACACTGCTATGTAGATATATAGAAAGAGATATATACACAAAATGTGAATAAATTCAGGTTGGAAGGATTCTCAAAGATGATTGAATCTGATTGATATCTGAAACATGCATATTTTCTGCAGTATCAGCAATTAAACTTCAATTAAATATTTTGATGGCAGAAAATTTCCCTTTTGGATACCTCTAATGATTAAAAAACTAAATCTATTACTAACCCAAAACATGCCTCTCTGTACTTTTTAAATTTCTGGTCTTCTAAAGTCAACCAAAATTAAGCTGATCATTCTTCCATATATAGTTTCTTCAAAATTCTATAATGGAAATTGTAATATCTGGGCTAGGTTTCTGGTGGGCCTCGGGATCAATCCAAGGCCTTAGGTTTAGTAGGGGAGTGAAGTGAAGGAAGCAGGAGAGCAGCGTAGTGGTTGGTCAAAGATGGAGTCTGGAGTATGGAGCCTGAAGTCTTCTCTGTGGCAGAGAGAGCCCTCTGTCTGTGGGACTCCCTTAAATACCCCAGCATAACTACATCACCACACCACACTGGATATATGCAGCTGTAGAATATCACATCACATTACCCCTAAGTAAATGCCAAACCAGATTGATCACATTATTACATTACATCAAGTTTATGCTTAGAGAACCACCATCTTACACCAGGTAAGGACTTAATTACAAGCACTTTTCTGTCTTAGATTCAATTACAACCCTTTCAGAGTTCCAGCCTGCCAGAGGAAATCACTCTAAAAGGGATAAAATAGATTACTTTAGGGATTGAATTCTGATGACAGAAATGGAAATTATTAAAATGGTATTTTTAAAAATAGTAAGTTATCTAAAGAGAACAGCATGGACACTGAGGGAATATCTATGATCAGTTTACACTTTAATTAAATTCATACAGAAGTATTTATTTAAAGCAAAATGTGATAGTCCTTTTCTAAATAAATAATATAAATTTTGACGTATCATAGACTAGTTGGAACAAAGATGAAATTAAACAAAACATAAAATGAAATAATTACATGAGAAAATATATACATAATCCACCATCAACTTGTAAGAATAGATATTAACATCAATAACATATAAGAAATAATTATATGAAATGTGATAAATTTTTAAAATGCTAATATGACCTGTTTAGACAAATTATAGATGTTGAAAAAGGTAATAAAAAGTTTGTGTATCAACTCTCAATGACTGTTTGCTATGCAAATTGAGCTGATGTAAACCAATTGCACTAATAAAAAAATAGAAACAACTTCAGTCAGTAGACATTCATTTGCCTCACCAAGCAGAGAGTTCCACAGAAGTCAAGGACAATATTAATTTATAACATAAACATGTTTTCTTTTTTTAAAATATATTTTCTCTCCCCATTCTCAAATTGTAATTTAGCTAGGTCACTTTTCTCAAAGATTTTCACCAATGGATAGTCCATTGGTGATAGGAAACCATCAATTGTTTTTCCCATTGAAATCATAAATATTTACAGGATCAAGATTACCATAAATAAATGCTTATGGTTAATCTCATAGGAAGGACAGATAGAAGATTTGTGAAGTTGATATGTACTTTAACAGATGAATCACTATGTTTAATACACAGAGGGTACCTTAAAACTAAAAGATAATTACTATTTTTATAAGAAAATAATGTCATAAAGAATCTGGTATTTCATTACATGTGGTAATAATGAGATAATTGAAGAATCTCCTACCACCAACTGCACTGTACTTCAAAAAGGGATTTGAAATTTTCTGAATTTCCAAAATTTGTACACTTTCTGAAGTTTAGTAATCAAACAAAATAATAAAGTTGCAGTTTGTATCATTTGCAAAGTACTGAGGTATGAATGCTCTCACAGAAAATTTTATAATTGGTTCAAATGACCCAGTACAAGCTGATTATAGCACACATCCAGGAAAGTGGTAGATAGATGAATATCACAGCAATGGGAAAGCAGTCCCTCTAAGAGCAAATGTAATGTTAGGAGACCCTGGAGTCCTGGACTTGTGTGACATGGACTGGTGGAGGATCATGAAGCATAGAAATGATAGGTGCAAAAATTTCTATAGGGAGCAAGTATGCCCTCCCCCCAAGTCCACCCAACCCTGGGGGGAACTTGCTATTTGGGATTCTCATATCAGATTGAATATATAGCATAGTTCCAATTATGTGTCCCTAGGGTCCTGACAGGAGGAAGAGTTATAATCATTGATTAAAACATTGTACTGTTGGCTTGGGAGTATGGAATATGGGTATGGAAAGGAGATTGAGAAGATATATATGACCCACACAAATAAAGAAGTTAAGACCCATAGATGTCTAAATAATTGGCCCATATTATTATTATTGTTATTATTATTAATAATTATTCAGGTAATCAGGAATAAGTGACTTTCCCAGGGTCACAAAGCTAGTAAGTGTCTGAAATCTAATTTGAATTCAGGTCTTCCTGACTCCAAGGCCAATGCTCTATCCACTGCACTACTTAGTTGTTCTTTTCTGATTCTTCTAACTCTATATCCAATATTCTCTGGCACATCATACTGCCAGGTCAATTTAGCTTTCATATGTACTTCTCTTTGAGACAAGATGGAGTGACTAGACAAGACATTAAATTCACCAGAAAGAGGAAATGTCTTTGACCCCCATCTCTAACTCATCAAAGTGAATATGTTAACTGGGACAAACCCCAGGGACCTCATAGCAGGGCTTTGGTCCAAAAGTCAGTGAATATTACATAGTATTTCCACAGTCTAAGGATTACAAAAACAAATAGTTTCTTGTTCTGTCAGTTAGACTTCAATTACAATAGAGTAGTGACTTCCTTTTAATTGGGTGTGTGGGACATTATCCCTCAGGCATCACAAAGTTTCTAGGTTTCTCCAATTCTCTTTCTATAAACTTTAAATTGCCTCAGGGATTAGTACTTTTCCTTAAATCAAAGAGGGATTTAAATTATCATTGATTCCAAAAGCTCATCCTTTGAAGAATGGAACTGGAACTTGGAAAGGACAGAAATATGTTCCCTAGAAACTGGCTCAATATCAGTTGATAGCTCTGTTAGGTGCTGGCGCATCCTTTCACACTGGTATGTCTTTTTTCATTCACTTATAGAGAATGAAGACTGAAGATTTATAAATCTGAGTATACTAAAATCTCAAATGGCTTCCCCTAGAGCCACATTTTCAAATTTTTAGATGAATATTCTATCAATGTCATGAAAAAAAAACAACCACCAAAAAATTGTTACATTATGCTGAGCACTACTGTATATGCTGGCAAAAACAGCTTCTTTAACTCACAGTTTTAGAGCCACTGGAAGTGAAAAAAGAAGTTTGCTTTTTAATCAAGAAAGAAATTATTTTTTAGACTTAGAATATAAAGAGGTAAATGGACCTTCCTATTATACTGAATCTTTCATATTTGGACACAGACCTTTCTGAGCTTATGCATTCGAAGAGATATCATGCACAGCTGAAGTTATCAAAGCCAGATTATTACATGTAATGCTTACATAATGCTTAATGTTTAAAGAAGAACATTAACTCTTTCTGATCATTGGAGTTACCTGATCAGTGTGAAATGGATTTGTTAAAGTGGGGCAACCATAATTCTTTAGAATTATGGGACTCATTTTTTTACAGTAACAGGAGTGAGGCATTGGGTTATAATAAGCCTTTGGAAAATAGATCAATTTAGTTTTCATATATTTCCTCTTTGATACAAAAGAGAGTCATAAAAACAGATGTTATTTATAAAGATTCTTATAGGAACAGATTTTAATTATATACTAAAGCTATTGGTCATAATTATTTCTATTTACATATTAATTTCATAGATTATAAAGACTATGTACAACAATGATTTCATTTGAGTCTCATAAGTGTTGGAAGCAATTAGAATGTATTTTACAATTTCTGTTTTATATATAATTATTATGAACTTGAGATGTAAAGAAGCACTTAACTCATGTCACATGGGTAATACTTAGCAGTATCCCAATTCTTCATTTAAGTACCTGACTCCAAATACATTCCTGTTGCCACTACCTATCCTGCAGGGTCAGGCATGCCACTTTATATATTGTTTTACTTTTTCCTTAAAAAATGGGAACATCCGAAGTTAAATGATCTCTTTTTACTAGATATGTCCTGTTCTGTTTTCAATATTTGGGAGAAAATAATAATGGAATAGTCAGCCACAATTCCTTTGGAAGCTCATTTGTTCAACTTTCTACTTTGCAAAGGAGGTAAATAAGAACCAGAAAAGTTGATCTGATTTGTCCAAAGCTATATAGCAAATAAGCAGATGAATCAGGATTTGGACCCACATCCTCTCTGAATCTAATCTGAATTGTCTCTCTTGGAAACTACAGCTGGTCTTATTTGGTTCGTCTTTATTAGAGAATATATCAAAATTATGATGAAAGTAAATTTTTGAATGTAAATGTGACATTTTAATTCAGCAATGTTATAGAGCATAAATTAGCTCTAAGCTTGTGTCTTTTTTTTAATTAACACAAATCTATTTTCTCTTCTTCTCATCCATTAATTGATTGAAAAAAGAAAGAAAAAATACCAAATATATATATATATATACAAATATATATATATATTAAAACAAAATAAATTCCTCTAATAACATATTACAAATATCCACCCACATATATACATGTTTCATTCTTCACACAAAATCTATGCAATAAATAGCATATTTCATCACTGACCCTCATAAACAAGAATGAGCATTGTATTAATCATAGCTCTTACAATTATCAAAGTAATTTATTTTTATATCCTTCTTGTTATTATATAAATTGTTCTTATTGTGCTTACTTCATATTTTATTTGTTTTATAAAATTCCTTGGAATTTTTCATTGTTATACTTTTGATATTATAGTACAATTTGTTCTTCTGGGTCAGTTGACTTCACTTTGCATCACTTTATAAAACTTTCCATATCTCTTTGAAACAATCTATTTCCTCATTTCTTACAGCCTTAGTGTGCCATGATATCCTTGCTCCTCAACTTGTGTAGTTATTTCTCATTTGATGGGTGTCCACTTAACATCTACTCTTATGGTTCCTACAAAAAAAAAGACTACTATAATTATTTTTTGCATAACAGACCTTTTGATTTTTCTTTTATATTTGTCTGGTGTATGCCTAGCAATTATATAGCTGAAACTAAGGGTATGCACTGGTTAGTAATTTTTCTGTAATTCAAAATTGCTTTCCAGAGCTGTAGTGCCAACAATGCTTTTTTTTTTCCTATAGCTTCTTCAACATTTATCATTTTCATTTTTTTTTATCTTTGCCACTATGATGAGTATGAGGTGGAATGCCAGATTTGCTCTAATTTGAATTTCTCTAATTGATGCTATTTTGGAGCATTTTTTTTCAGATGCTTATAGCCTAGGTTTCAATCTTGAAAACTTCTTATTTATATTCTAAGACTATATATCCAATGTTTCTCATTCTTATGAATTTAAATTAATTCTTTATTTATCTTGGATATGAGATATTTATAAGAATAACAGTGCAAAGAGTTTTCCCAAGTAATTGTTTCCATTTTAGTCTTAGCTTTATCAAATTTATTTGTGTAAAAATACATTTTTACATAATCAAATTTGTGTCTTTTGTCTTCTATGGACTTCTATGTTCCTTATTTGGTCATGAACTTTTCTCCTCATAGATCTTGGAGGATATGCTTTCTAATTTTTCCCAATTTGTTAATGATGTGACCTCCTATGTAGAGCTCATGTACCTATTGAGAGCTTATCTTTTTTATTATTATCATTATAGCTTTTTATTTACAAAACATATGTGTAGAGAGATGAAAACACAGAAAAGGTATGCTTGAATCAGACAGTTGAGCACTTAAGGCTAATTACCTATTTGATGTGAGACAATGATTTTATTAGCATATATTTGGATAAATGGCTTTTCTCACAGTTGCTGCTTGCTGAATGTTTGATGTTAAGATAATCTTACCCAGGGATTGGAGGGCAGGGGAAGAGGGGCCAGAGTCACTTGGCTGCAGGACAAGGAGAAGAGATGCTGGTGACTCTGGACTCCAGGATCCAGGATTTTGCTTGGCTACCTCCTTCACTTATCTCCGTAAAGACCAAGGACTTTAATTCATTGTGAATCTGGCTGAACCTGAAATCCTCCAGGGAACTAGCCCATATCCCCACATATGATGGGTAATTTTTCCACATTTACCCTTGCAAAACCACTTGCTCCAATTTTCCACCTCTTTCCTCCTATCCCCTCCGCTAGATGACAGGTTGTCCAATACATGTTAAATATGTTGAAGTATATGTTAAATCCAATATATGTACACATATTTATACAGTTATCTTACTATATAAGAAAAATCAGATCTAGAAAGAAAGAAAAAAAACCCTAGAAATAAAACAAAAATGCAAGCAAACAACAACAGAAAGAATGGAAAGCACAATAAGAACAATTTATATAATAACAAGAAGGATATAAAAATAAATTACTTTGATAATTGTAAGAGCTATGATTAATACAATGCTCATTCTTGATTATGAGGGTCAGTGATGAAATATGCTATTTATTGCATAGATTTTGTATATATATATATATATATATATATATATATATATATATATATATATATATATATATATATATATATATATATATATAGTGGTCCACACTCATTTCCTATAGCTCTCTCTCTCTGAGTGTAGCTGATTCTCTTTATTACTGAACAATTGGAACTGGTTTGAATCATCTCATTGTTGAAGAGAGCCACGTTCATCAGAGTTGATCATCATATAATCTTGTTGTTGCCTTGTATAAGGATCTCCTGGTTCTGCTTATTTCAGTTATCATCAATTCATGTAAGTCTCTCCAGGATTCTCTGAAATCATTCTGTTGGTCATTTCTTACAAAACAATAATATTCCATAACATTCATATACTACAATTTATTCAGCCATTCTCAATTAATGGGAATCCATTTAGTTTCCAGTTACTTGCCAATATAAAAAAGGCTATCACAAACATTTTTGCACATGTGGGTTCCTTTCCCTCCTTTAAGAGCTCATTGGGATATAAGCTCAGTAGTAACACTGCTGGATCCAAGGATATGCACAGTTGGATAACTTTTTGAGCATAGTTCCAAATTGCTCTCCAGAATGTTTGGATTTGTTCACAATTTCACCAAAAATGTATGAGTGTCCCAGTTTTCCTACATCCCCTCCAACATTTGTCATTATCTTTTCCTATAATATTAGCCAATCTTACTTGTGTGCAGTGGTATCTCAGAGTTGTCTTAATTTGCATTTCTCAGATCAATAGTGATTTAGAGCTTTTCATATGACTAGAAATTGTTTCAATTTCTTTATCTAAAAATTGTATGTTCGTATTCATGTTCAATTGTCTGTTCTTTTGACCATTTATCAACTGGAGAATGGCTTAATTTCTTATAAATTTGAGTCAATTCTCTATATAATTTGGAAATAATACCTTTATCAGAACCTTTGAATGTAAAAATGTTTTCCCATGTTATTGCTTGCCTTCTAATCTTTTCTACATTAGTTTTGTTTGTACAAAAACTTTTTAACTTAATAAAATCAAAATTTTCTATTTTGTGATCATAATGATCTCTAGTTCTTTGGTTACAAATTCCTTCCTTGTCCACAGGTCTGAGAGGTAAACTATTCTATGTTCTTCTAATTTATTTATAATCTCATTCTTTATGTCTAGATCATGAACCCATTTTGACTTTATCTTTGTATAAGGTATTAAGAGTGTGTCAATGTCTAGTTTCTGTGGTACTAGTGTCCAATTTTCCCAGCAGTTTTTGTCAGTGAGTTCTTATCCCAAAAGCTGGAGTCTTTGGGTTTGTCAAATATTCATTGCTATAGTTATTGACTATTTTGTCCAGTGAACCTAACCTATTCTACTGATCAGTGAGTCTATTTCTTAGCCAATGCCAAATGGTTTTGATGACTGCTGCTTTATAATGTAGTTTTAGATCTGGTACAGCTAGGCCACCTTCATTTTTTTTTCATTAGTTTCCTTGAAATTCTTGACCTTTTGTTCTTCCAGATGAATTTTGTTGTTATTTTTTTCTAGGTCAGTAAAACAGTTTCTTGGGAATTTGATTGGTATAGCACAAAATAAATAGATTAAATTTAGAGAGTATTGTCATCTTTATTATATTCACACAATTTATTCAAGAGCACTTGATACTTTTCCAACTGATGAGATCTGACTTTATTTGTGTGGCAGATAGATTCCCAAATATTTTATACTATATATACTATATACTATATACTATAGTATATACTATATACTACTATACTATACTATTATACTATATATACTATGTTATTGATAGTTATTTTAAATGGAATTTCTCTTTGTATCTCTTGCTGTTGGATTTTTAGTGAGGTATAAAAATGCTGATGATCGTTGTATCCTCAACTTTGCAAAAGTTGTAGATTATTTCTAATAACTTTTTAGTACATTCTCTGGGGTTGTCTAAGTATACCATCATATCATCTGCAAAAAATGAAAATTTGGTTTCCTCACGGCATACTCTACTTCCTTTAATGTCTTTTTCTTTTTCTTTTTTAATTTTTAATAGTTTTTATTTACCAGATATATGCATGGGTAATTTTACAACATTGACAATTGCCAAACCTTTTGTTCTAATTTTTCCCCTTCTCCCCCGCCCCCAGATGGCAGGTTGACCAATACATGTTCAATATGTTAAAGTATAAGTTAAATACAATATATGTATACATGTCCAAACAGTTGTTTTGCTGTACAAAAAGGATCAGACTTTGAAATAGTGTACAATTAGCCTGTGAAGGAAATCCAAAATGCAGAAGGACAAAAATAGAGGGATTGCAAATTCTATGTAGTGGTTCATAGTCATCTCTCAGAGTTCTTTTGCTGGGTGTAGCTGGTTCCATTCATTACTGCTCTATTGGAACTGATATGGTTAATCTCATTGTTGAAGAGAGCCACATCCATCAGAATTGATCATCATATAGTATTGTTGTTGAAGGATACAACGATCTCCTAGTCCTGCTCATTTCATTCAGCGTCAGCTTATGTAAGTCTCTCCAGGCCTTTCTGAAATCATCCTGTTGGTCATTTCTTACAGAACAATAACATTCCATAATATTCATATTTATTCAGCCATTCTCCAATTGATAGTCAGCCACTCAGTTTCCAGTTTCTGGCCACTACAAAGAGGGCTGCCACAAACATTCTTGCACATACAGGTCCTGTTCCCTTCTTTAAGATCTCTTTGGCATATAAGCCCAGTAGTTACACTGCTGGATCAAAGGGTATGCACAGTTTGACAACTTTTTGAGCATAGTTCCAAATTGCTCTCCAGAATGGCTGGAGGTATTCACAATTCCACCAAGAATGTATCAGTGTCCCTGTTTTCCCACATCCCCCCAAACATTTCCTGGTCATTCTAGCCAATCTGACAGGTGTGTAGTGGTATTTAAGAGTTGTCTTAATTTTCATTTCTCTGATTTAATCTCTTTTTCATTGGAGCTTATCTTTTTATAAGAAGTGATATAAAACAATTCTTTTAATGCTGCTATCTGCTTTTCCCAGATCATGTTGTTAAATAGCAAGTTCTTATCCCAATATTAAGGAGTGTTTATTTGTCAAACAATAGGAAATTAGGTATTTTTTCTTATATGATGAATAGATAATCAGTTCCACTGATAAAGCTCTCAGTTTTTTAAAACAGTAGCAAATTACTTTAATAATTATTGCTTTACAATATAGTTTGAGATCTGGCAAAATAGCTCCTCTTAATACTATGTCTTTTTTATTATTTTCTCGAGATTCCCATAATTTTCATCACCCTTATAGATTGTTTTTATTCTTTTTTTCCTACTTATTTTAAGTTAGGGATTGATTGTTTGATTGGTATGGTATAGAATAACAAAAATATTTTCAATTTTAAAGTATAATTCAAAATTGCCTTCCAGAATGATTGGTCAAATTCACTCTTCCACTATTTGTACTTTCAAGCATTGAATCCTCCCAGCTTTCATCATATTTCACAATTTCTGGATGTTTTAGCTTAGTTTACTTTTTTTTCTACTTAGTCATTTGAGAAATTTTTCTATATTGTTAACAGTTTCAACATATTCCCTTAATAGGCATTCATAAATTTTAATAACCTATTATGGAATGGTTCTTGATCTTTTTATACATTGCAATAAATTTTCATATTCACTCATACCCTTCCACCATGTGCAACCTCAAACATTAAATACTCCTAGTTTTCACTGTATTTGATAATTTGCTGGATGTTTCAGCTTTGTTTCCTTTTTCTTGTAATTAGTGATTTGAGAAATTTTTCTATATTTTAATACTATGTACATATTCCCTTCATAGCCATTCATGTCTTTTGACAACTTATTGTGGAATGGCTCTTGATCTTAATATATTCTCTCTTTGCCTCAGAATCCTGGAGACTGAAAGAGAACTTCAAAAATGAATGAGATCAATCAAACCACTGTGAAAGAATTCATCCTCCTTGGCCTTTCTGGACACCCAAAGCTGGAGACTATTTTGTTTGTCCTGATCCTGTGGATGTACATAATAATATTGCTTGGAAATGGAGTCCTCATCACAGCAACTATCTATGATTCCCACCTACATACACCTATGTACTTTTTTCTTGGTAATCTCTCTTTCCTGGATATTTGTTACACAACTTCCTCTGTACCTCTAATTCTAGACAGTTTTCTCACTCCAAGAAAAAGTATTTCTTTTTCAAGCTGTGCAATACAGATGTCTCTGTCTTTTGCCACAGGAGCAACTGAGTGTATACTCCTTAGCATGATGGCATTTGACCGCTATGTGGCCATCTGCAATCCCTTGAGGTACCCTGTCATCATGAGTAAGACTGCATATGTGTCAATGGCAGTGTGTTCTTGGACAGCAGGTACTTCTAATTCCATACTACATACATCTCTTACAGTCCAGTTACCATTTTGTGGTGCTAATGTCATTGACCATTTTGTCTGTGAAATTCTGGCTGTTCTGAAATTGGCCTGTGGAGATATTACTATTAATGTGCTTACTATGATGGGATCAAACCTCATTTTTCTAGTTTTTCCTCTGATATCAATTTCCATTTCTTATGTTTTCATCCTTGCCACCATCCTGAAAATCCCTTCAGCAGAGGGGAAACGTAAAGCTTTTTCTACTTGCTCAGCCCACCTGACTGTGGTGATCTTTTTCTATGGGACCACCTTCTTTATGTATGCAAAACCCAAAGCCAAAGATTCAGTTAATGCAGATAAAGAAGATATTACAGACAAACTCATTTCCCTGTTCTATGGAGTTGTAACCCCCATGCTCAATCCCATCATTTATAGCCTGAGGAACAAGGATGTAAAGGCAGCTGTAAAGAATATGTTGGGTCAAAAATGCTTTTTTGAGAAGATGTGAAAGACAATCTATTTGGTGATAGCTTTATTCTGAGAAGACACATTTATGGAACATATTTTTTCAACTGTATTTTTTGCTTTTCCTATTATTACTTCCCCCTATAGAGCAGTGCCATATAACAAAGGGTCTTAGAAATAAAACAAAAATGAAGAGAAAATAATTAACAAAAACCATCAGTACACTGGAAAATATCTGAAAACATGTAATGCTCTGCAGTCACGTAATTTCTATCTCTACCATCTGTCAGTGGGAAATTCTTTGCCCTTATCTCTTCTTTAAGTATATGCCTGTTCTTTGTAACTTTACAATCTTCATTTTGTAGGGTCTTTAAGCACAAATGAACTTTATACTTTGTTAAAGGCTTGTTCTAGGTCTAATGAGATAATTATGTGATTTCATATGTTTTTGTTTGATTTCCTAATACTGAATTATACTACTGTCCCTGATATAAATCTTACTTGATTGTTTATGATTGTATTCTTTAATAAATTGCTGGAGTCTATTTGCCAGGATTTTATTTAAAAATCTTTAAACCTATGTTCATTAATGATATTGGTGTATAGTTTTACTTCTTTGTCCTATTATCGTACTCTAATGTCTCAAAAAAGTTTGATTTGGTATACTCAAATTTTGAAAATGTTTTATGTAGTATTAATATTAATTTGTTTTTAAAGTTTAGTAGATCCACACACTCACAAACACATTTTGGTAATTTCTTTATTTAACAGCTCTATTGAATCTCCTGGTAGGGCTATTTTACATTTTCGATGTTTTCAGTTTTGTTAGCATATAACTATGTAAAGTAGGTTTTGGCAATTTTTTTTATTTCCCCTTGCTAATTCACTGTTTTGTTGATTTTATTTTCTGTCTTTTCTCCTTCAGGTTAGTTTTTTCAATTACATTAGTCTTTTTATGAAAAACCACTGAATAGTTTTATTAATCATCTTTATAATTTTTATTCTAACATCAATTTCTCCTCTCATTTTCCATGTCTCCTTATTTTATATTGTTTAAATTTATAGCTTCATTTTTTAAGTGAATGACAACTCTGAGATATCATTTCTTATCTCTCAGATTAGCTAAAATGACCACAGAAGATAACGATAAATACTGGAGAGGATATGGAAAATCTGAAACACCAATGCATTGATGGTGGGGTTGTGAAATGGAAGATCTACCTCCACTCTCTATTCTGGAGAGCAATTTGTGTCAAAGTATCTATAAACTATGCATACCCTTTGATCTAGCAATGCTACTAATGGGTCTGTATCCCAAGGAAATCTTTAAGGAAGGGAAAAGGGCCCTTGTGAACAAAAATATTTGTAGCACTTCTTTTTGTTATGGCAAAGATTTGGAAAATGAGAAGATGATCCTTAATTGGGGAATAGTGAATAAGTTATGGTATATGAAAGTAATGGAATATTATTGTTCAATGAAAAATGATGAACAAGCTGATTTTAGATAGGCTTTAAATGATTTACATGAACTAATACTGGGTGAAACAAGTAGAATCAGGACAACATTGTACACAGTTACAGCAAAATTGTCTGATGATCAACTGTGAAAGACTTGGTACTTCTCAATAGGTCAGCAATCCAAAACAATTCCCATAAACTTTCAATAAAAAATGTTATCTGCATCCAGAGAGAGATCTATGGGGGCTGAATGTAAATCAACACATGCTATGTTCACTTGTTTTTGTTTTTTCTTATGTTTTTTCTTTTTCTTCTTTAATCTGATTTTTCGTTTATCAACTAAACTCTATCTCTAAAGAAATGTATAATAATAAAATTAATGTACACTTATAACCAGAGAAAAAAGAAAGCAATAAAAAAGGGGAAAAATTTAAATTGTCCTTATTGAGTCCTTTGAAATCAGTCTTTGATGCTGGTTCCTAAATATTAAATAATGTTTTTTGTTTGAAACAAAATTCTGAAAATTTGATAATTTGTTGAATGTCAATTTTTTCTAGATATAATATTTTTGCTACAATGCTAGCTGTTTTAATAGTCATCAGACAGTCTTCCAGGAGTTGCAATTTTTTGTTATAGCTAACAAATCCTGTGCAATTCTTATTGTAGCTCCAGTATATATGAATTGTATTTGCTGCTGTTTTTGTTTTATAAAAGTTTTCTGTTTGATCTAGGACTTTAGAAATTTAGCAATGATACTTATATGTTTTCCCAATGAGATCCCTTTGAGGTGGTGGTTAGATTTTTTTTTCCTCTTTCTACTTTCCCCTCTCATTCTATCACTTCAGGAAATTTTAATTTTTAAAATTATTTTCCAAAGCCCTTTTCTCTCTCTCTCTCTCTCTCTCTCTCTCTCTCTCTCTCTCTCTCTCTCTCTCTCTCTCTCTCTCTTTTGGTCATAGTCCAATTATTCTTACTATTTCTCTTCTTGATGTGCTCTCCTGATACGTTAGTTTTATTATGTTTCACATTCTCTTAATTTTTCACTCTTTACAGAAAGTCTCTTATGACTTCATTAGTTTCTACTTACACATCTCTAATTTTCAGAGTCGTTCTCTTCCTTCAGAATCTAGATGTTTTCAGGCGTTTGACTCTTTGTAGTCTTCTTGTTTTCTGGAGTTGTTCTTTTTTCTCCAATTCTCTCATTTGATTTTTAAAGGCTCTTTTGAATTCTATAAATTATTATTGGACAATTAGCAATTTAACATTACTCTTTGGATAGGATAGTTTTGTTTTGTTTTGTATTCTCTATAATTCTAGTATTCTCCTCTAAAGAGTAACCTCAGTCCTTCCTCTTATAACTTAGTAACTTTGAATGGTTGGAATTTTTCTCCTTTGTCTGCTTATTTTTTATTTTTAAATTAAAAACTTGTCATTGTAATCAAGTATAATTCCAGTGGTTAGGCAGGAGGAATGTTGTCTCTAGTCAGATCTACCTTAAGTTCTACCTTCTGACCCAATTCGAAACCAAGAACATCACCCACCTGTAAGTGTCCACTGCTAGTGGACTTAGCCCACTACTTTTTCACTTAGCAGGTATACTGATTTTTCTCACCAAGAGCTGCATCTCAGCAGCACAGTTGGGCCCTCATTATCAGTAAAGGTGCCTTAAATCTTCCAAGACTAATTCACCCAACTACCTTGCAGATGAAAATTCCTGTGGTTTGGGCTCAGCCTGTTTCTGAACCCAGCTAACTCCAGTGCTCCTTGCTGGCACTTCAGAGGAGGTAGTCTGGAGGTGTTTATATTTTATAAGAGTTAATCCTCCATCCTGGGCTTTCTTCCCAACTTCTTCATTTTTTGTAGGAGGACTCCTATTCTACCCCAAGTCTTATTTCTTTTACACCATACTATAACAGTCCTGAGTCAAATTTTTTCTTGATTGTGGAGAGTTTGGAATTTTCTAACCTAGTATACATATTCCCAAAATCCTCCTCTTACACTTCTTTTACCTCAGATGGTTGCTACCTTAATTCAAACCATTAGCACAATTCACCTTTCTAGTCTCCTTGCTTCAGGTCTCTATGAAGTACAATTTACTCATTGTGCAATCCTCCAAAATAGAATATATTATAACATAATATAATATAATCTCATTTAAAGCTCTCTGCAGACTCACTGCTGCTCATGTTTTCAGACTTCTTTCATAATAAGCCATATATATTCAATAAAATATTAACTGTGTCTGAAACTAATATTCTATGTCCTCTTCCATGACTTTGCAATAAGATATATCTTATTCCTGAAAGTATCCTTCTTCAACTTTGGCTTATGTTTCCTTAGCCATTAGTAGATCTTTTTGGGCCCTAGTTATTATTTCTTTACTGGAATTACTTTGCCTTTATGTATACTTATTTCAACTATTCAGTTACCTGTTGATTCCCTGAAGATAGATTTTGAATTCTCTGTACTTAGTGCATTTCCTAGGATATGGAACACCAGTGTGCTGAATTTGAAACTTGTTTGAGAGCTGAAAAATTTTAACCTGTTGAAAAAAAATTTAAATGCTGATGGTGTTATCCAATGTATTATCTATCAAGTCAAGGTCTGTCCAATTGGAAATGGCCAAGTGTGTCACATGCGCATCAATCACTGACAACTTACTGAACAGAAAATGACCAAGTACAGAGCTGGCATCTTTCCATTAGGGACTTCCAGTTTGCTTTTAATCCATTAATCCACACTCTTTTGATGTCATCATTGAATCTTTATTCTGTCCAACTAACTATGGTAACGACAAACCCATATTTTCTGATATTTTGCCAGATGATTTGCAGGGCATAATTATATGTCATACAACTAGTTATATAGAAGAGAGTTAAAGCTAGGTTTCTCATGAGTATCTCCAACTTGAGACATAATTTCATTTTATCTCTGTCTCTCTATAACACAAATTAATGGGTAACCATATTCCATACCAATAATCCTCCACTACTGTGAAGAAAAACAACCACATTTTCTCAGCATTTCTCTATGGCCATGCTTAACCATTGGGTGCAGTGTACACTTTCAGGATGTTGGGAGGTTTTCTGGATATTTTTTGTAGTTACATTGTGACCATCCCAGTGTATTTTCCAGGTTCTGCTTTTCTCAATTTGCGTGAGTTCATAAAAGATTTCATATTCATATAGTACAATAATATTTTGTTAAATTCAGGTAGTAAAATCTGCTTACTCATCCATAAAGCTATTCTTTATAGCCATTCATTCCTACCATATAACATGCTACTCTGATCCTTCCATGACCACAAAGTTAATGGTAAAGTTTTTCCTTGAACCCAGAAAAACAAAATTCTAGGCCCATTGTCTTCCTATTACAAGGGGTTGGGTTTAGCCTTGCTTTCAAATATTGATAAATTTAGAGAGAATATCAACAATGACATTGGGGTTGATGTTTTGAGTTTTTAACAGTTCCAATTGAATACATAAAAAGAATTTCTAGCAACTGGAACAAATTCAGTCGAAAGAAAATGGAAGTCTACAGGATGATAACTACTACATATGGTGGAGATGGATTAAAAACACAAACAATGCATTGGAGAAGTTCATAAGTTGTAGTAGCAAGAAAACTGTGAATTAGGTATTATCTATAAGAAAATTTCATGAGGAATAGTATGATGTGAAACCCCATACAGGTGTCAGCAACAAGGATATAGACAGCATCAAGTGAAATTTAAAGGTAAAGGAAAAGTGGCTGAGTGATGATAGCAAAAGAAAGATATGTAAGTGGTATTGAGGAATAAGGTAATTTAAGGAGCAAACATTCCAAGTTCTTTTGCTTTCACAGTGTGTGAGGTATTCTTAGAAATTGAATCAAGAAATGTGAGACCTTTATGTTAAAGCAAGATGTTAGTTATTCCAGGAAGATGTAAGGAACATCAAAGGAAAATATATAGGATAACAATTTAGATCTGGAATGGACCTTAGAGGTCATTCTGTCTAACACCCACATTTTACTGCCAGGGCATCTGACAGAAAAAGCGAATACTGGTGCATGCTTCCTTTACCATTGATGCTTCCTTTTCCTCCTCCCTCATTACATGCTTGATCCCGTGTAAGCCAAGGTTCTTGACTCTAGATCAAGCAAATTTGCCAAAGTTAGAAGCTGTGAAAAGAGAGGGACCAGTTAGCAACAATGTCCCATGACCTAAGGTAATGTGGAAGTCTAGCCAATGCATTAAATTCATTAGGGAGAGGAAATGTCATTGATCCCATCCCTAATCTCTCAAAGTGAACGTGTTAACTGGCACAAAATCCAGGGGTCCTTTGATCCTAAAGCCAGTGAACATTACATAATACTTCCCCTACCTAAGGATTACATAGAAAAATAATTTCTTTTCTATAAATTAGACTTCAATTACAATAGAGTAGTAACTTCTCTTTAATTGGTTCTATGGGACATTGTCCCTGAGACATCACAGTTTCAAGGTTCCCCCATTTCTCTTTCTATAAATTTTAAATTTTCTCAGGGATTAGCACTTTCCTTAAAGCAAAAAGGGGATTAAATTACCTTTGAATCCAATAGATAACTTGTCTATAGACAAAAGACATTTAACACATGCCTTTTGATGGATCAATTCTTCTTGATGGTCTGTTAATGTGAGCCCTTACACCTTACCTGTCTTAGAATACTAATGGCTTTGAAGCATTTGAGACATTAGTATTTGGTAATAAAAGAGGAATCTTTGGGGAAAAAATATGTTAAAGGAGGTCTTTTTATTTTTAGTTTTTCAAGTGTTATTTCTGCTGCCTCCAATACCCCACTGTTTGATTTCTAATAACCCAGACCAAATGAATCATTTGAAATTATATAAGAAGGGGAAATGCCCTTTATAGGATGATAGAAAACAAATTTTAAAAAATAAAGGTATCAAGCAGTCACCTATAAATCCACACTTCTCAGAAGATTTCCCTACTACTCCAGGACAACTTTAATTCAAAACTTCTTGGTCAGTCCTTCAGTCCCCTACTTAAAGTTCACTCCATCATTTCATTCTACCATCAGTTAATTAAGAGCATTAGCAACTGGGATCATAATTCAGATCTGTCATTTACTACCTGTATGACATTCAAGAAATCATTTAACCCCTGTCCTGTACAATACTTTCCAGTTTTATATCCATGGTTCTATATAATTTTATCAATTTACATATGTGATTGAAGTATTTCTGATATTCTGTAGTCCCATCTAAAAGTAATGAGACTCTTATAAATATAATCATATATTACAAAACATTTACCAAATGTAGAAACTGTTTCTTACAGTTTCACTTAATTTATATAGATTAATGGAATGCATATCATTATGAATCAGGAAAAACTAAGTATAGAGAGTATCGCAAGGTATATTCTCACCATTGATGGATATAAAAAAATCCAGAATGGTAAGCCAAATTCATATCATGCAAGGACTAATAGAAGGAAATAAAAATCTCTAGTTTAGAGAAGAAAATTCTTAAGAAGGACATGATTGTTATTAACTAAGTGAAGAGCAGTCATGATAAGTGGTGATGTGTTCACAGCAATGGAATGTAAGAACTGGATGGATCAGGTTCAGATATTTTTAGTTAGGGAAAGAGAAATATAGAAAAACATTGAGCTTACATAAAAGCTATAACTGATTCTCAGTATGTCTTAAAATATTCAGAAATGAGGCTCGGTCCATACATGGCACTTTGTTTGACTGTTGAGCAATTTATTCTGTAGATTTTTTTTAATGTAGACAAAGATAGCAATGGCATTGCAGTGGGATTTCAAGCTTTTTTGAAGATTTGGTTATTATTTATTCATAAGAGACAATACGGTACCATATATAAATGGTCAGCTTTGGAAAGACTTGGGTTCAACTTTTGACTCTGATATACTCTAATAATGTTTTGTTGGACAGGTCACATGACCATCCCCATCCTCATCATTATTTAGGAATAAAAATATGTTAGATGAAACTTTTTTTGCTTGACTCTAGAGGGTAAAAAGAAACTTTTTCTGCTTGATTCTATATGACCAAAAGATAAGATTTACACAAAGCAGGGTTTCATTTTAATTTATGAATGGATCTGCCTGCCTTTTATATTGATGACTCATTCACTAATGCCTTCTAGGTAACTATAACTCAGTATCCAGTTTCTGATCTATTTTAGTGGAAGGATTTTCTATATCAAGGTTTCCTATATTATTAAAATCACATATCTGTGACCAACTTATTATGCACACACACACACACACACACACACACACACACACACACACACACACACACATACATACCTTGTTATGAAACTCTGAACTATGCAACCATATAGAGGATAAGTGAATTTGGTTTCAAAAAGGAAAAAAATTCTCAATGCCAAAAATGTAAATTGTACTTTGATTAGATTATTAACACGGTAAATTATTTAGTTTTAATAAAAGAATTACAAAGTAAAGCTTCAGACCCCAAAGAGGAAAATCTTATGAGCTATTTTTTTTCAAATGGGACCCAAATATTGTCAGAACTATTCACTTAGTCATGTGCCCAAGTTACTGAAACAAGAAACATTCCATAGAATCACAACATCTAGAGATGGAAGGACCATGGATTAAGAACTAAATATGACCCTAGAGACTTCATTTTACAGATTAAGAAACTGAAGCTCAGGAGATTAAATTTGCAATCAAGACCCATTGTAAGTAGCAGAGCTAGATCCTTTGATTTCAAATTCATTGTTTTTTGTTTTTTTATAACACCATGATTCTTCCTTCCCTTACTTTCAAACTCATTGATATTGATTTTTTCAACAATATACTCCATCCAGCTCCAAAACCAGCTTTTCTTTCCATAATGTCAAGAGATGTTAGGCAGAAGTGTGAAATATAGAACCTCTAGGTGAAATGAGGCCCACAACACAAGATTGTGAACAGAATCAGATAAAAATATTATTAGATTTAATAAAATAATAAATACAATAAGATAAAGATAATATTAATATGCTGTTTTCTTTATCCTCACAGGGATGGCTCCCTGACAGCACTGACAAAGTTCAGTCTATAAGCCTTTGATCCTATTTCACAATCTAACATTTTAATATCATCACTTTTGGGACATTTTTCCCATTATTAACACCAACAGTTTCCTCTCTATATCAAGATAGTTTAAGACACAAGTAGATTCATTCTGACAGAATATTGTGTGAATTGAAGACCATAGCATGAAAGAAAAAAAGTTAAATGGAGCTACAAAAATTAAAAATTAAATTTCATCCAGCAAAAGAATGGAGCACAGTGTCCATAAGTTCTTGCTGGAAATATGCAAAACAAATGAAGGAATGAATACATAGCTGAATGGAACAGCATATATTAAGTTCTTTCTGTGTCCAAATCAATATGATTATGTGAAGTTCAAATTCAAATAAAATACTTCATGAAAAAAATAATAAACATCCTAAATGAAATATGTATCTCTTTATACCATGATGGTAGATAAGAGGGAGAATGGAAGAATAATAATGCTAACATGAAGCCATAAAAAACTACCCTGGACTGCAGAAAAAAATAGCTCTCTTTTGTCAGAAAAATAAGTGGAGATAACTTTGTTTCCATATGTGTGATGACCGCTTTAGCACCCTGGACACTTCAGAATCAGCCAGAGTCAGAATAAGAAAAAGTTTTTATTCTTGGTCTCTAGCGGCAGACGCCAAAGGGAATGGATGTGTAGGATCTTTGCCATCTCACCTCCTCTTCTCCCACCCAGAGTGAGTCTAGCTAGTCTCACTGCATCTCCTAGTCCCTCCCACAATTCTCTGTATACACCAAACGATTGGGTCAGCATAGGATAGTGGGAAGGCCATTTTCCAAGCATATTAATATAGAGTATTGTCCAATCAGTAATCAGCCTCAAGTGCTCTATTGTCTGACCTCAGTGCATTGACTCAAGAGTTTCAGCCCTTTACACTTATGCACTTGTTTCCTATTTATTTTATTTTGTTTACTTAAGGGATTGATATACGATAGGTTCATTAATAAATATTCCTATTATTCTACAATCATTCTGACCCCTAGTTCATTGTTTAATAGATTGACTTTAAACCATCAAGGGAGTTTAGAGATAGATGATAGATAGGTAGATAGATAGATAGAAGGATAAATAGTTTAAAAAGAGAAAATGAAGGAGAAGGGAGAAAGAAAGAAAAAGGAGAAAGTGGAGAAAGAAGAGGAGAGGGGATTAGGAGGAGAAGGAGAAACAGGAGGAGGAAAAAAAGAAAGGAAGAAAATTAAGAAGAAGGAGGGGCAAGGGGAGAAGAAGATTAAAGAGAAGGAGGTGCAGGAGGAGAAAGGAGGAAAATTATAAGGGGAACAGGAAAGGGAGAAGATAGGAAAGAAGGGAGGAAGGAAGGAAGGAAGGAAATAGGTGATTCATATATAGGTAGATCAATACAGAGATAGAGAGATGGTTGGTAGTGGTAGTAGTAGTTCTTGTCCTTTGTACTTAAAAAGGACCTAAAATGATATCACTATGTTAGAATTGAGTTACAGCCTACTTGACTATGGCCACTCAGACCAATATAGGCTTGGGATTCTCTGCCACAGGTCATATGTAAATAATCCCTATGAACATTTGGAGTAGCTTCTCAAATTATGTGCATCTCACATTTCTTTTGGGCTAATTCAAAGATAGGTAGATAGATAGATAGATAGATAGATAGATAGATAGATAGATAGATAGATACATACATACATACATACATACATACATAGATAGATACATAGATAGATGGTTGTTGATGTTTGTTAGTAATGGTTGTTGTTCTTTATACTCAAAAAGGACTAAAAACTGACATTACTATGTTAGAGTTAAGTTACAGCCTGTTTGATTGTGGCTACTCAGACCAATATACCCTTGGAGTGCTCTGCATCTGATCAGACACAGATAATCCCTATGACCATTCAGGGTAGCTTCTATAATTGTGTGAATCTCCCATTTCTTTTGGGCTAACTCAAAGATAGATAGAAAGATAGATAATGGAATTTATTAAACACCTGCTGTGCTGGGCTCTATACTAAGCATAAGGGAAGAAAATAAGTAAGTCATACAGTCACTGACTTCAAAGAATGTATATTCTAATGGAAGAAAATACCTGAAGAGAAATTGGAAGAAGAGGAAGAATGGGACCAGGTGCCAGGAAATCCTGGGAAGTGTTCTAGAATCTTGGCTCAGGCAAAATAAGGCAAAAGTTAACCTATCAGAACCAAGTGACCCAAGAATAGAATTCACATTGCTGGTGGGGATGGGGTAAATGAGACACTCAAAAGTAAGAAGATAGGGTACAGAATATTGTTACAACTAGAATTGGCTCTAGGTGCTGAGTGTCTTCACAATTTTAGGGGGAGTGAAATAATTTCCTTTTTTATCTATAGGAGACTTCAACTTCTAGGTGACTATTCCATGAAAAATTATATATTCTTTCCATAAAATCATCTAGATTAAGTCATTAGGAATGATTGATTAATTTATTATGGATTATTATATTATTATTGATTAGGAATAAATGATTATTATGAATAATCATTGCTAAAAACAACCTTAGGCAAAAGAGTTAAGAAGAAGTCAATTTTTTAGCTAATCAAAGTTAGAAGTAATTTCACACAAAGGAAAAATAATTAAAATAAAAATAGAAGGCCTACATTTTTATGACTATCTTACTATTGCCTTGCTTTGGAGCATTAAAATGCCACTTAACTATTTTGGAGACTCAATTCTTTTTCTTCTTTTTTTTTTATTCTGCAAAATGAGTGTTGGAGAACAGGAGAGGTTCTTAACATGGGACCTTTGAACTTTTTTTAATATTTTGATAACTGTATTTATATAATGATTTCTCTTGTAAATCCATGTAGTTTAATTTATTAATTTAAAAACAATGTACTGAGAAGAGGTCATTAGGCTTCACCAGGCTTCTAAGGGATTCCACGACAAAGAAAAATTTAAGACTCTCCTAGAATACAGGATCACATAGGTCCTGTTCACCTCTGATTTTATTTTATGAATCTACAAGGGATAGCTAGTATATCAATAAAGCAAAGTAATTTTACATGGCATTTCTGAAAATGGAAGGAAGAGATGTACTGTTATAATTAGCAATGATGACTTTCATTGATTCTACTAAGATCTTAGATTTCCTAGAAGAAAAGAATAATTTTGAGAGACTTTTAGAAGGATACACATGCAAACTTTCTTAAAATTTCAATATCAAATGAAATTTATACTGCATACCCTTCATTTTAGATAAAGTACATCTAACTTGTACTTCATCCAAGTGGGTTTAATTAAGTACGTACCAAAAAATCTAATCTCATTATAAGCCAGTCTTACCTCTTCCTCCAACTCTATACATTTCTTAGAATTATATAATAAAGTTTTGAAAAGTGTTTTATGTATTTATGCCTTTTTCTCTGTTGATGTAAAATTACTTCTGATTTTGCTTAAATATAGCTTCTTAACTTAAGTGATTTTACTTAAATGAGCTCCTTAACTTATCCAAGATTGTTTTTAGCAATTATTTTTGCTGTTAATGGGCTGGGATATAGACAACACTACAATCAATTACTTCATCTGGATTGTTTTATAGAGTGAAGAACACAGAATTTTGAATGAAATAGTGACTTCATCTGGCTGGAATAGTGGAGGAAAGAGAACAGAATTTTGAATAAAAACACGGTTTTGCAAAATGCTTTAACCGTTCTTTCATTTGACACTCACAATAACTCTTCAAGGTAGATGCTATTATCATCCCAATTATACATTTGAAGAATGTGAAGCAGACAAAGGTAAAATAACTTTTAGGGTCACAAGGTAAGAGTCTGAAAAAGGATTTAAATTCAAGTCCTCCTGAGTCCAACACCAGAATTTTATTAAATTATATAACCCGCCAATAGAATTATCATAAGCCTCAAATATTTGTTGAAATTCTCCTAATGGCATTTTGTTCCACATTCTCCTCTCATTTCCTGAAGCTGAAAAGAGAGAGAAATGGAAAGGATCAATAAGACAGTTCTAACTGAATTTATTCTCTTGGGACTTTCCAAATACCCCAAATTTGAGATTTTCTTTTTTGTGTGTGTATTATACATGATAATATAGTCATCCTCTTTGGAATTGTATCATTATCATACTGAGCATTCTGGATTCCCATCTTCAAACCTCCCATGTACTTCTTCCTCAGTAATCTCTCCTTCTTACATATCAGTTACACATCTTCATTCGTGCCCAAAATGCTGGTGAACTTCCTGCCAATGCAAAAATTCTTGTCCTTCTCAGTATGTGCAGTCCAGATGTCAATCTCCTTTGCCATGGGAACCCCAGAGTGCATCCTGCTGGTTGCCATGGCTTATGACTGCTTTGTGCCTATCAGTAACCCTCTAAGAAATCCCATTGTCTTGCACAGACTGTTTATCTGAATTTTGCTGCTTTGTGCTGGCTAAGAGGTAGGTGGTCTTGACTCTTTGTTTCAAATCATTCTTTAGATGCAGTTGCCTTTTTGTGGGGAAAATATCATTGACTATTTCACCTGTGAAATATTGGCTGCCATGCACCTGGCCTGTGCTAACATCTCCCTGAATGAACTCATCATGTTGGTAGGAATTGTAATCTTCACCTTCATCCCTCTTCTATTAATGATTGTTTCTTATGTCTTCATCCTCTCTACCATTATAAAGACCCGCTCTGCTGAGGGGAGAAACAAAGCCTTTTCTACCTGCTTGACCCATCTGACCCTGGTGATAATCTTCTATGGGACAATCCTCTTCATGTATATGAAGCCCAAGTCCAAAACCTCAGTGACCACAGATAAACTGATTTCTACGTTTTATTGAATTTTTACTTCAATGATCAATTCCTTCATCTATAGTCTGAGGAACAAGGATGTGAATGCTGCAGTGAAAAAAGTGATTAAGAGATTGACCTGCTTGTGCCAATATGGGTAAAGAAAGGACCTTGAGAAGATATATATGACCCACACATATAAGGAAGCTGAGACCCATAGATGTCTAAATAATTGGCCCATAATCGCTTAAACAAGTTGTAAGCAGCAGCACCTGTATTTGATCCAAGATCCTATTATTATTATGATAAATTCAGGTAATCAAGAATAAGTGACTTTCCCAGGGTCACAAAGCTAATAACTGACTGAGATCGAGTTTGAATTCAGGTCTTCCTGACTCCAGGGCCAATCCTCTATCCACTGCACTACTTAGTTGTTC
The DNA here is from genome assembly GCF_048593235.1 of Sminthopsis crassicaudata. Classification (NCBI taxonomy): domain Eukaryota; kingdom Metazoa; phylum Chordata; class Mammalia; order Dasyuromorphia; family Dasyuridae; genus Sminthopsis; species Sminthopsis crassicaudata. The sequence continues at coordinate 403,626,462 of NC_133617.1, forward strand.
TTTTCTGATTCTTCTAACTCTAAATCCAATATTTTCTGGCACATCATACTGCCAGGTCAATTTAGCTTTCATATGTACTTCTCTTTGAGACAAGATGGAGTGACTAGACAAGACATTAAATTCACCAGAAAGAGGAAATGTCATTAACCCCATCTTTAACTCATTAAAGTGAACATGTTAACTGGGACAAACCCCAGGGACCTCATGTTATGACTTTGGTCCAAAAGTCAGTGAATATTACATAATACTTCCACTACCTAAGGATTACATAGACAAATAGTTTCTTGTTCTGTAAGTTAAACTTCAATTACAATAGAGTAGTGACTTCCCTTTAATTGGGTCTATGAGACATTGTCCCTGAGGCATCACAAAGTTTTAAGGTTTCCCTATTTCTTTTTCTACAAAATTTAAATTGCCTCAGGAATAAGTAGTTTTTCTTAAAGCAAAGAGGGATTTAAATTACCTTTGATTCCAAAAGTTCATCCTTTGAAGAATGGAACTGAAACTTGGAAAGGACAGAAATTTGTTCCCTAGAAACTGGCTCAATTCTAATAGAGAACCATATCAGTTGATAGCTCTGTTAGGTGCTGGCACATCCTTTCATACTGGTATGTCTTTTTTCATTCACTTACAGGGAATGAAGACAGAAGATTTATAAAACTGAGTATACTAAAATCTCAATTGACTTCCCCTAAGGCCACATTTTCAAATTTTAGATGAATTAATCAATTAATCATGAAGAAAACACCAAAAAGTAGTTACTCACATTATGCTGAGCACTACTATATATGCTGGCAAAAGCAGGTTACTGACTTACAATTTTAGAGCCATTGAAAATGAAAAAAGAAATTTGCTTCTGATCAAGAAGGAAACTCTTTCTTAGACTGAGAAGAAAAAGAGGTAAATGGACTTCCCTATTTTACTGAATCTTCCATATTTGGATACAGACTTTTCTGAGCTTATGCATTCAAAGGGATATCATGCATAGCTGAAGTTATCAAAGCCAGATTATTATAGGTATCAAATCTCTCTCTAATATAATGTTTAAGGAAGAACATTAACTCTTTCTGATCATTGGAGTTTCCTAGTCAGTGTTAAATGGATTTGGTAAAGTGGGGCAACCATCATTCTCTAGAATGTGGCTCATTTTTTCCCAGTAATGTGAGTGAGGCATTGGATTACAATATGACTTTGGAAAATAGTTCAATTTAGCTTTCATAAGTACTTCTCTTTGATACAAAAGGGAGTGATTAAAAATAGGTGTTATTTGTAAAGATTCTTATGGGAGCATTTTTAACTACAAAGTGAAATCATTGGTCACAATTACTTCCAATAAACTTTATTAAAATTAACTTTATGGATTGTAAAGAATGTATACAACAATTATCTCATTTGAGTCTCACAAATCTTGGAAGCAATTAGAAAGTGTTTTGTAATTTCTGTTTTACATATAATTATGTATGAACTTGAGATTTAAAGAAGAACTTAACTCATGTCACATGGACAATTCTTAACAGAATCCCAATTCTTCATTCAAGTCCCTGACTCAAATTATATTCCTACAATTCAGACATTCATTCTATTTTACTGACTGAGGAATCATTTCTGTGTTTCTTTTAATAATAGGAACCTCAGTGGTAAAATAACGTCTTGTTAGTAGACATGTCCTGTCCTGTTTTCAATATTTGGGAGAAATTAATACCTGAATAGTTAGTCACAGTTCCTTTGAATGCTTTTTGATTTCTATCAAGTTCAAACTTCTACTTTACAAAGGAGATAAATAAGGCCCAGAGTAGTTGATTTGATTTGTCCAAAGCTACACATGTAATTAGGCCATGGATCAAGATTTGGACATACATCCTCTCTGTATTTAATCTGATTTCTCTCTCTTGGAAACTACAGCTGGCCTGAATTGTTTAGTCTAACCTTTATTAATCAAGTTACCAACAAAATTAAAATGAAATTAAAACTGTGAATGTAAATGTGACATTTCAATTCAGAGATAGTATAGAGTTTAAATTAGCTGCAAGTTTGTGTCTTTTTAAAGAATTTTAAAAATATATATGTGTGTGTGTATGTGTGTATATATATATATATATGTGTGTATATATATATATATATATATATATATATATATATGTGTGTGTGTGTATATATATATATATATAAAATTCTTCACTGGAAATCTATGAAGTAATTAGCATATTTCAACACTAACCCTCTAAAATAATGTATTAATCATAGCTATTAAAATTATCAAAGTAATTTATCTTTATATCCTTATTATTATATAAATTGTTCTTCTTGTGCTCATTTCATATTTTCTTTGGTGTATAAAATCCTAGGAATTTTTCATTGTTATAATTTTAATGCTATAATATAAATTGTTCTTCTGGTTCTACTGACTTCACTTTGCATCACTTTATAGACCTTTCCATATCACTCTGAAGCGATCTATTTCCTCATGTCTTACAGCTTTAGTGGCCATGATATCCTTACTCCCCAACTTAACTTATTTCTCATTTGATAGGTATCCACTTAATATCTACTTTTATTATCCCTACAAAAAAGACTATTATAAATATTTTTCATATTACAGACCTTTCAATATTTATTTTATATTTGGTGGGTATACACCTAGCAATTATATAGCTGAAACAAAGAGAATGCACTGTTTAGTAATTTTTCTGTAATTCAAAATTGCTTTCCAGAAGAATTGTACCACCCACAATGTATCAATGTGCATGTTTTCCTATAGCTTCTCCATTACTTATTATTTTCCTATTGTTTTATTTTTGCCTCTCTGATGAGTATGAGATGGATTGTCAAAATTGCTTTAATTTGAATTTCTCCAACCAATAGTAATTTGGAGCATTTTTTTCAGATGACTGTAGTCTAGGTTTCTCACCTGAAAACTGCTTGTTCATATTCTTAGACTATGTATTCAATGACTCTTATACTTATGAATTTGAATTCATTCCTTATTTATCTTGGAGATGAGATATTTATAAGAGAACCAGTGAAAAAGGATATTCCCAGATAATTGCTACCATTTTAGTCTTAGCTTTATCAAATTTGTTTATGTAAAAATCCACTTTTTTATTTAATCAAATTTGTGCTTTTGTCTTGATGGACCTTTCTGTTCCTTGTTTGGTCATGAACTTTTCTCTTCATAAATCTCAGAGGATATATATTCTTATTTTCCCTAATTTGCTTATGATGTGTATATCTAGACCATGTACCTATTTAGAGCTTATCTTTTTTTTTTATAAATAGTTATATAAATCTATTTTTTTCATGCTACTATCTGCTTTTCCCAGATTGTTTTGTCAAAGAGCAAGTTCTTATCCTAGTATTAGGGTGTTTGTATTTGTTAAACAATAGGATATTAAATATATATTTTTTTCTTATATGATGAATAGATAATCTGTTCCACTGATGGAACTCTCAGTTTTTTCAAACAGTAGCAAATTACTTTAATATTAACAGTTTCAGATCTGGCACAGTAATCCTCTTCATACTATGTCTTCGTTATTTTCTTGATATTTCTGAACTTTTTCTCCTTCCTGTGGATTGTTTTTATTTTTTTTTTCTTTTTCTCTTAATTTAGAGATTTATTGTTTAATTGATATGGCATTTAAAAAGGAAAATAGTTTCCTTTTTTAAAGTATAATTCAAAATTGCCTTCCAGAACAATTGGTCAAATTTACCCTTTTACCATGTGCAACGTCAAACATTAAATATTCCCAGCTTTCACCATATTTGACAATTTGTTGGATTTTTAAATTTGTTTTCTTTTTTCTTGTAATTAGTGATTTGAGAAAATTTTCTATATTTTAATACTATGTACATATTCCCTTCATAGCCATTCATGTCTTTTGACAACTTATTGTGGAATGGCTCTTGATCTTAATATATTCTCTCTTTGCCTCAGAATCCTGAAGACTGAAAGGGTATTTCAAAAATGAATGAGATCAATCAAACCACTGTGAAAGAATTCATCCTCCTTGGTCTTTCTGGACACCCAAAGCTGGAGATTATTTTGTTTGTCCTGACCCTGTGGATGTACCTGGTAATATTGCTTGGAAATGGAGTCCTCATCACAGTGACTATCTATGACTCCCACCTACATACACCTATGTACTTTTTCCTTGGTAATCTCTCTTTCCTGGATATTTGTTACACAACTTCCGCTGTACCTCTAATTCTAGACAGTTTTCTCACTCCAAGAAAAAGTATTTCTTTCTCCACATGTATAATACAGATGTCTTTGTCTTTTGCCATGGCAGGATGTGAGTGTATACTCCTGACCATGATGGCATTTGACCGCTATGTGGCCATCTGCAACCCCTTGAGGTACCCTGTCATCATGAGTAAGACTACATATGTGTCAATGGCAGTTTGTTCTTGGACAGCAGGGGCTGCTAATTCCATACTGCATACATCCCTTGCAGCCCAGTTACCATTCTGTGGTGCTAATGTCATTGACCATTTTGTCTGTGAGATTCTGGCTGTTCTAAAATTGGCCTGTGGAGATATAACCATTAATGTGCTTACTATGACGGGATCAAACCTCATTTTTCTAGTTTTTCCTCTGATATCAATTTCCATCACTTATATTTTCATCTTTGCCACCATTCTGAGAATCCCTTCAGCAGAGGGGAAACGTAAAGCCTTTTCTACTTGCTCAGCCCACCTGACGGTGGTGATCATCTTCTATGGAACTATCTTCTTTATGTATGCAAAACCCAAAGCCAAAGACTCAGTTAATGCAGATAAAGAAGATATTACAGACAAACTCATTTCCCTGTTCTATGGAGTTGTAACCCCCATGCTCAATCCCATCATTTATAGCCTGAGGAACAAGGATGTAAAGGCAGCTGTAAAGAATATGTTGGGTCAAAAAAGGCTTTCCTGAGAAGATGTGAAAGACACTCTATTTAGTGATAGCTTTATTATGAGAAGACACATTTATGGAACATATTTTTTCAATTGTTTTTCCTACTACTACCTTCCCCTAGAAAGCAGTTTCATATAACAAAGAATATTTTCAGAGAAAAAATGAACAAAGAAAAAAGCAAAATAATTAACAAAAATCATCAATACACTAAAAAATATCCGAAAACATGTAATGCTCTGCACTCATGTATGTTCTACCTCTACCATCTATTAGTGGGAAACTGTCTTCCTTTATCTCTTCTTTAAATACATGCCTATTCTTTGTAATTTCACAACCTTCACTTTGTACAGTTTTTTAGCACAAATGAACTTTATACTATGTTAAAGGCTTGTTCTAGATCTAGTGAGATAATTATTGATTTGGGGTGTTTTTGTCTTATTTCCTAATATTGAATATCCTGCCCTCCCTGATATAAATCTTATTTGATTATTAATGATTGATTTTTGAATGAATTGCTAGCGTCTATTTAATAGGATTTTACTTACAGTTTTTAACACTATGTTCATTAATAATATTGGAATATACTTCTACTTGTTTGTCCTATTCTGGTGTCTCAAAAAGAGTTTGTTATTTTCTGTTTTTGAAAATGCTTTATATAGCATTAGTATTAATTTATTTTTAAAGTTTTAGTAGACACACACACGTTTTGATAATTTCTTTATTTAACATCTCTATTTAATCTCCTGATATGGTGATTTTACAATTTTTAATGTAGCCCTTTTATTTTTCAATGTTTTCAGTTTTATTTAACTGTGTAAAGTAGGTTGTGATATTTTTTCTTTAGATTTTGTTGTGATTTCACATAATTCCCTATTTTGTTGATTTTATTTCTTGCCTTCTTTTCCCTTTCAAGTTAGTTTTTCAATTACATTAGTGTTTTTGTGAAGAACTATTTGATATTTTATTAGTCATCACCATAATTTTTATTCTAATTTATCAATTTCTCCTCTCATTTTCAATGTCTCCTCATTTTATATTTGTTTATAGTTTAGTTTTTATAACTTCATTTTTAAAGGGAATGACAACTCTGAGACACTACTTCATACCTCTTACATTAGCTAAAATCACCAGAAAAAATAATGAAAAATATTGGAGAGGATATGGGAAAACTGAGACACTAATGCATTGATAGTGGGGTTGTGAAATGATTCACTTCCATTCTCCATTCTGGAGAGCAATTTGGAACTATGTCAAAAGGTCTATACAACTGTGCAGATGCTATGATCTAGCAGTGCTACTAATGGTCCATATCCCAAGAAAATCATTAAGGAGGAAAAAGGGCCCCCATTTGCAAAAATATTTGCAGAAACTCTTTTTTGTGATGAAAAAGAATTGGGAAATGGGTAGATGCCCCTCAATTTAGGAATGGCTGAATAAATTATTCTGTATTCAAGTAATCGAATATTATTGTTCTATCAAATATGATGAACAACCTGATCTTAGAAAGACCTTGAATGATTTACATGAACTGATGCTGGGCTAAACAAGTAGAATAAGTATGACATTGTATATACTAACAGCAAGATTGTCTGATGATCAACTGTGAAAGACTTGGTACTTCTCAATAGTTCAATGATCCAAAGCAATTCCCATAAACTTTCAATAGAAAACACCATCTGCTTCCAGAGAGAGAACAATGGAGGCTGAATGTAAATAAACAAATCCTATGTTCACTTGTTTTCTTTTTCTTATAATTTTTCTTGTGTTTTTTCTTTTTTCTTCTGAATTTTCTCTATCAACATGATTCTTAAAGAAATGTGTCTTAATAAAATTAATGTACATGTATAACCAGAGTGGGGAAAAGCAATAAAAAAGAAAAAAAAATTTAATTGTCCTTATTAAGTCCCTTGAAATTTGTTTTTGATGCTGTTTCCTATAGGGAAATATTGGGTTTTGTTTGAAGAAAAATCCTATTAAATGACAATTTTTTGCTGAATATGATATTTTTGTTACAATGCTAGTTCTTTTAATTGTCAATAAACTATATTCCAGGATTTGTAGTCTTTTGTTGGAGATGCTGATAAATATTGTTGAATTTTTTTATATAAATCCAGTATATATGAATTATGTTTGCTGTTGTTTTAGGTTATATAATTTTTCTCTTTGATCTGGGGCTTTAGAAATTTAGCAATGATAGTTAGTTATATGTTTTCCAGGTAAGATCTCTCTTTGTTTTTGGTCATAGCTTTCATGTTGTCCAATTATTCTTATGTTTTCTCTTATTGATCTCTTCTGATATATCAGTTTTCTTATGTTTCATATTCTCTTCTATTTTTTCATTCTTTATATGAAGTCTTGTATGACTTCACTGGTTTCTCCTTACACAATTCTAATTTTCATAGTTATTTTCTTCCTTAAGAATCTGGATCTCCTTTCCAGTTGGTTGACTCTCTTTTTCACACTCTTCTTGTTTTCTTGAGTTGTTATTTTTTAATTACTTTTTATTTTCTGTATGTCATTTGATTTTTTAATTTTTTTTTTGACTTCTATAAATTCCTCTTGGGCAGGTAACCATTTAACATTTCGCTTTGGATAGGGACAGCTTTTTTTTTAATTCTAGTAACCTCCTCTAAAAATACTTCAGTCCTTCATATTCCCTTAATAACTTTCAATTGTTGGGATCTTTCTTCTTTGACTACTTATTTTTCTTTTTAAGTAAGAGCTTCATAATCATGTCTAATTTTAGTGGTTGGGAGGGAGGAATGGTACTCTAGCCTCAGGTCTACTTTCAGTTCTATCTTCTGGCCTGAAATTCAAAACTAAGAATATCACCCACCTGTAAGTGCCTACTGCCAGCATGGCCCCTAGTCCATTATTTTTTCACTCATCAGGTGTGCTGTTTCTTTATCACCCAATCTTCCAAGACTAAGACACCCAGCTACCTTGGAGGTGAAAAATTCTGTGATTTGGGCTCAGCCTACCTCTGAACCCGGCTAGCTACAGGTTTCCTTGCTTATTGTTTCAAAGGAGCTAGTCTGCAAATGTTTACACTTTACACTTGTTAATACTCCATCCTGGGATCTTTCTTAATCTTTAATCCTGGGCTTTCTTCTCAACTTCTCCAGTTGTCCTAGGACGACCACTGTTCGTTCTATCCAAAGTCTTATTTCTTTAACACCATATTACAATAACCCTGAGGCACAATTCTGTTTGATTGTGGAGAGTTTGGAATTTTCTAACCTACTTCATATATTCCCACAATCCTCCTCTTATTCTTCTTTTACCTCAGATGGTTGCTAATTTAGTTCAAACTATTACCATATTTCATCTTTCTAATTAGCTTCCTAGCTTCAGATCTCTAATGTACATTTGTGCAACACTCAAAATATAATGTAGGCCCATTTAAAGCCCTCTACAAACTCACTCCTGTTCATGTTTTCAGACTTATTTCTTATTACTCCCATTTATATTCAATAAAATATTAACTGTTCCTAAAATCAAAACTCTATATCCTTCCTCCATGCCTTTTCAATAAGATAAATCCTGTAACTGAAAGTATCCTTCCTCAACTTTGGCTCAGCTTATATCCTTAGCCATAGGTAGACATTTTTGGGCCCCTAGTTATTAATTCTTTCCTGGAATTACTTTGCCTTTACTCAGTAGAATATTGAAACTCTCCCATTACCTGTTGATTGCCTGAGGAGAGATTTTGAATTTTCTTTATTTAATGCAGTTCCTGGAGTATGGAACACTAATATGCTGAATTTGAAATTTGTTTTAGAGCTGAAAAATTCTAAAATTCTGATGGTGTTATGCAGTGCATTATATGTCAACTCAAGGTCTATCAAATTAGAAATGGCCAAGTGTATCACATAACATTCAATCACTGACAACATACTGAACAGAAAATGACCATGTACAAATCTGGGTAGCTTTACATTAAGGACTTCGAGATTGCTTTTAATCCATTTACCCATAATCTTTGGATGTGGTTATTCAATTATTTCTCTGTTCAACTAAACATTGTACTAGACAACCCATTTCTTTCCAACTTATTCCCAAAAATATTTTCTGAGATTTTACCAGATGATTTCCTGGCATAATTGCATAAGTCATACAACATGTTATGTAAGAACAGAGTTGAAACCATGTTCTTCATGAATATCTCCAAGTTGAGACACTTTTTTTCATTTTATCTCTGCCTCTCTGTAACGTAACTTAATGGACAACCATATTCCATAGTAATAATCCTCCACTACTGCAATGAAGAAAAACATACATTTTCTCAGTTCTTCTCTATGGCCATGCTTAATCATTAGGTACAGAGTACACTTTCAGGTTATTGCATGTTCATTCATGTTTATTGCACGTTCAAGTTATTGGATGTTCATTCCAGGTACATGGTGGCCATTATAGTGTTTGGTTTTTTCCAGGTCTACCTACTTATAACAATTTGCATGAGTTCATAAAAGACTTCTCACGATTTCATATTTATCTTTTCTTATAGTACAATTATATTTTGTTAAATTCATGTACCATAATCGGCCATATCATCCCCAAAGCAATTCATTTTTTTATTCATTCATTCCTACCATACAACATGCTACTCTGATCTTTTTGTGATCATTTTTGATGATCACAAAATTAATTAATGGTCACGGTTTTGCTTGAACCCAGAAAAACAAAATTCTAGGCCCATTTCTTCCTATGCCAAGGGGCTGGTTTTAACCTTGCATATATTGCTCTCAAATATAGAAATTAAGAGAGAATATTGGGGGTGGAGCCAAGATGGCTGACAGCAGACACAAGTTTCTGTGACCCTCTCTGACCTTCTCTCAAACCAACAGCAGATTAAGTCTCTAAACTGGTTTTAGAGTCAAAGAACCCAAGAATATTTGGACTACGATACATTCCCAGAAGAAGATACTTTGAAAAAACTTCAGAACAGGTCTGTTTCAAATGTGCAGGGGGACAGTCTGCCAAGCCCAGACTACCAGGGGGACCAGGGCATGAAACTGGGGAAAGGGGTCTCAAAGCATTGCAGCTGCTATGAACCTGAGAATCTTCTGTGAGTCTTTCAGGCTACACTGTCCTGTTTGTAAGCATGTGGTTTGGTAGATTTGCTACAAAAGGAAAATTGTAAACCACTGAGGCCCAGAAAGAATGCCATACTTAGCTATAATAACTCAGCATGTGAAATCAATCAGTGTGCAGGTTCCTAAAAGCAAAACAACTCCAGAGGAAGCTCCAAAGGGACATATGAACTGGTCCCAATTTCACAAAGCTTTCTTGGAAAACAACATAAAGGAACTTAAAAGAGAGTTAGAAGAAAAATGGAGAAAGGATCATTGCAAGAAGAATGATAAAAGCATATAATGCCCTACAGAGTAGATATGAAAAAGACACCAATTCATTGAAAAACAAAATTTGTGAAATGGGAAAAAAATGCAATGAACAAAACAACTCATTTGGCTAATTAAAAAAGGAGCTAAACAAGGTAACTGAAGAAAATAATACACTAAAAATTAGAATTGAGCAAATTGAAGTGAATGACTCAATAAGACTTCAAAAATCAGTCAAAAATAAAAACCAAAGAAAAATGAAAAAAATAGAAGAAAATATGAACTACCTCCTAGGAAAGAACTGAAGTAGAAAATATATCTAGGAGTGACAGTCTAAGGATTATTGGACTTCCTGAAAGCCATGATGAAAAAATGAACCTAGACATTACCTTACAAGAAATCATAAAAGAAAACTGCCCTGGTATCTTAGAATTCTTCAGAAGGTAAAATAGCCATTGAAAGAATTTACTGATCACCTCCTGAAAGAGACCCCAAAATTAAATCCCCAAGGAATATTGTAGCTAAATTTCAGAACTCATTGCACCAAGGAAAAGATATTGTAAGCAGCCAGAAAGAAACAATTTAAATACTGAGGAGCCACAATTAGAATTACTCAGGACTTAGAAGTTTCCAATGTAAAGGATCAAAGGGCCTAGAATCTGATATTCCAAAATGCAATGGAACTTGGATTACAGTCAAGAATAAACTATCCAGCTAAAATGAGCATTATCTTTCAGGGAAGACTATAGACATTCAATGATATAGGTGAATTTTGCCTATTTCTAATGAAAAGAGCAGAACTGAACAAAAAAACTTGATCTCCAAACAGAACTCAAGAGTAAGACAAAAAGGTAAAAAAAAAGAAAGAATTCTTGAGAACTATATTTCTGTTATGAGTATACTTAGAGAATGTGGGTGTAATTTGATTTTATTATGATAATATGAAAAAGAAACTGGAGGTGGAAAGTGGATTATACTGGGAAAAGAGGGAAAAAGGGATAAAATAAGGGATGTTACATCTCACAAAGAGGCAAAGAAGAGCTATTATAATTGAGGGAAAGAAGGGAGGGTGGTAAACATTGTGTTAATCTTTTTCTCATCAGATTTGGCTCAAAGAGAGACTATTTGACATATTTGGTTTCACAGAGAAACTTGTCTCAGCTTATAGAGAAGTAGGAGGGGAAAGGGGAAAAGAAAAGGAAGACTAATAGAAGGGAAAACAGAAGTATTAGGCTCTAAAAAGGCTCTAAAGGGGAAGGGCTGGTTGAGGGAGCTAGTCATCAAAAGCAAAATACTGGGGAAAAAGAAAGAGAAAAGCATAACTCAGGGTAAATAACTGCGACTGGGAATGGGATGCACTCTCCCATGAAATGGAAGTAGATAGCAGACTGGATTAAAAGCCAGAATCATACAATATGTTTACAAGAACCACATTTAAAGCATAATGATACATACAGAGTGAAAGTAAAGGACTGGAGTAGAATCTATTATGTTTCAGGTGAAGTAAAAAAAAAGTAGGGGTAGCAATCCTGATTTCAGATCAAGTAAAAGCAAAGATAGATCTAATTTAAAAATATAAGAAAAAAATTATATTTTACTAGAGGTTAACATAGAAAATGAAGCAATATCAGTATTTAATATATAGGCACCAAGTGGTATAGCATCCAAATTCCTAGAGGAGAAATGAGAGATGCAAGAAGAAATAGATAGTAAAACTATATTAGTGGGGTTTCTCAAACTTGTTCTCTCAGAACTAGATAAATTGAATCACAAAATAAATAACAAAGAAGTTAAAGAGGTAAACAAAATGTTAGAAAATTGAGTTATGCTAGATCTTTGGAGAAAATTGAATAAAAACAGAAAGGAGTTTACTTTTTTCTCAGTGGTTCATGGAACTTATATAAAAGTTAACCATGTATTAGGGCATTAAAAAGCTCAAAATCAAATGCAGAAAGGCAGAAATAGTAAATGCATATTTTTCAGATTATGATGCAAAGAAAATCATATGCAACATAAGGCCAGGAGAAAATAGACCAAAAATTAATTAGAAATTAAATAATCTAATCCTAAAGAATAAATTGTGAAATAGGAAATCATAGACATGATAATTTCACCCAAGAGAATGACAATAACATGCCAAAATTTGTAGAATGCAGGCAAAGCAGTTATAAGTGGAAATTTTATATCTCTAGATACTTGCATAAAATAGAGAAAGAGAAGATCAATGAATTGGGTTTACAACTAAAAAAGCTAAAAAAGAGCAAATTAAAAACCTTCAATTAAATGCCAAATTTGAAATTCTGAAAATAAAAAGGGATATTAATAAAATTGAAAATAAGAAAACTATTGAATTAATAAATAAAACTAAGAGTTGGTTTTATGAAAAAACCCAAAAAATAGATAAACCTTTAGTTAATTTGATAAGAAAAAGGAAAGAAGAAAATCAAGTTGTTAATCTCAAAAATGAAAAGGGAAAACTTTCCACCTATGAAGAGGAAATTGGATCAATAATTAGGAATAATTTTGCCCAACTATATGCCAATAAATTTGGTAATCTAAATGAAATGGAGGAATAGCTACAAAAATATATATATTGCCCAAATTAACAGAAGAGGAAATAAGTTATTTAAATAGCCCCATTTTAGAAAAAGAAATAGAACAAGCTATT